>NC_058124.1:30024445-30131945 GCF_914725855.1 Thunnus albacares | reverse complement strand
GCTCCGGGCGCCGCCGCCGCCCTGCAGGAGGAGAGACACGTCCACACCTGTCTGTCACCTGAGGGGGCGGGACTTACACACAAACACCTGTCAGTCACCTGGAGGAGGGGGTGGGGCTTAGACTGGTCAATCACCTGGAGGAGGGGGTGGGGCTTATACACAAACACCTGTCAGTGACCTGGAGGAAGTGACTGACAGTAACTACTGTAACTATGACGACCTGCTCTCTGACTCCAGTCAGAGCATTTCATTGGTCGGTCTCTTACTTTGCAGGCTCAGGCTCCTCTTCCTCTCCTTCCTCCACTGATTCACTCTTCTGCAGCATGGCTCCGCCCTCAACCGCCAACGCTACTTCCTGTGTTCCCTCTGACCCCGCCCCCAACTCCACCGATTGGCCCTCCAGAGCCTCTGCCCGACTGTGTCAGCCAATAAGAGGAGAGCACAGCAGCATGCAGACAGAATGATGAAAAGTAACTAATGCTAACATGCTAATACAATAGCATGCTAATGTAAACATGAAGCGATGACATAAACAAACATTTGTTGAAGCTCAGAGAATCTGTGACAGTAACTATGACGATGATGATGATGATGATCTCAAACGACTAAACACACATGTTATGTTTCGTTCAGAGAGGTTGTCATGGAAACAAGCTTCTCACCTGATTCTGCGGACAGATCGGGTGTCAGAGGCGTTGGACATGGCCGACATGTCGCTGATGTCACTGTCTGAGGATTTAAATGACAGGCTGTCCTTCATCTGGAGATACAGAGGACAGGTGAGACCAGGTGTATGACATCACATATGACATCACTTACGACATCATGTATGACGTAAATGTCAACTCTGCTCACCTTTGATGGATCCTTCATCACACCTGTGGAGACAGAGAGGGAGGGGTTAGTTTATCACAACACAGTGATGTCACAGGTTTCAGTGAATATAGTCGATGATGTCATAGTTAAGGCACCCAATACAGTGATGTCACTGCGATGGGTGGTGATGTCATAACTGAATCCTGTTCAGCTGCTGCTCACATCCAGAGGAAAAGTTTTTATATGAAGTGTTCTTCAGTATCAGTTGTCTGTACATCACTGCAGAGAGGAGCTGCTGGCTGATTCATGTTATATTTCCTGTTTACATCCCCGAAAGCATTATGGGAACTGTAGTTCTAAAATAAAAGAATAATTTCTCCACATATGGAAGAAAAAAGTGTGAGAACCTGTCTGTTAAACCTGCGTTCTGTCTAACGGCCAGCAGGGGGCGACGCCACTGGCTGCTAGAACACATCTGATGCAACGTATGCTTCATAATGGCCAGCAGGGGGCGACGCCACTGGCTGCTAGAACACGTCTGATGCAGCGTGTGCTTCATAATGGCCAGCAGGGGGCGACGCCACTGGCTGCTAGAACACGTCTAATGCAGCGTGTGCTTCATAACGGCCAGCAGGGGGCGACGCCACTGGCTGCTAGAACACGTCTGATGCAGCGTGTGCTTCATAACGGCCAGCAGGGGGCGACGCCACTGGCTGCTAGAACACGTCTGATGCTTCATGCTTTATTTCTTTCAGTCTATGTTTCATCCTTACATGATCATGAACGTACAGTTTGACTTTTTACTAAATTAGTTTTTACTTTTTACTTTTGTCATGTTCTTCTTTGTAACTATGTTAATAAAAGTGAAATAAAGTTATTATATTATTATTATTATTATGTGTTGATGTATATTCAGTGAATAAAGCCAGCATTGGTACAGTAATTGATGATGGATGGATCTACGAACATCACTCACACCGGGAGAAGAAAACCTAATCTAACTTCCTCTAATGGTCATGTGACTTCATGTTCTACAGGGGGAGGAGCTACCTGTCTGCAGGTGGGTGTGGCTAACAGGTGGTACCATACCATTGGCTGTTTTCTTCTGCTGGTCCTCCCATGTGACCTCTGCGTCATGGCACAGAGAGAGAGATGATCAGGTGATCCTTCTGAATTTGTGACCTCACATATCAAACCAATCATATCGCAGCATTAAACTGAGTCACCTGAGAACACCTGAACAACAGCTAATCAGTTTACAGGATCACCTGAACACATCATCAGACCCTGATGCACCTGAGACACTGACTTACCTTTTCTGGTCCCTCCAGGTGTCGCTGAGCGTCTCTCTGGCTCTGACAGGTGTGAAGTGATGACATCAGCATGATGTAACACATGAATGAATGAATGAATGAATGAATGATGAGAATCTCTGGTCTACACTGACTTGTTTCAGAATCAGAATCAGAAATACTTCATTAATCCCTGAGGGGAAACTGGGCATAGACACATCAAACCTGTGATGTACACACCTGGAGTCTCCGGGGGCGGGTCTGGTGAGGGGGCGGGGCTTGGTGCAGGGGACAGGGCCAGTTCAGGAGGTGGCTGAGGCTGGACTACAGGAGCTGGGGGCGGGGCTTGGGCAGGTTCAGGCGCTTCGGGTGGGGCTTTGGCTGGTTCAGGATCTGGGGGTGGAGCTTGGGCAGGTACAGGAGCTGGGGGAGGGATTTGGGAAGGTGCAGGAGGTGGGGGAGGGATCTGGGAAGGTGCAGGAGCTGGGGGAGGGACTTGGGAAGGTGAAGGAGCTGGGGGAGGGACTTGGGCAGGTGCGGGAGCTGGGGGAGGGACTTGAGAAGGTGCAGGAGCTGGGGGAGGAACTTGAGCAGGTGCAGGAGCTGGGGGAGGGACTTGGGCAGGTGCAGGAGCTGGGGGAGGGACTTGGGCAGGTGCAGGAGCTGGGGGAGGGACTTGGGCAGGTGCAGGAGGTGGGTGGGGTTGGGCAGGTCCAGAGGGAGGCGGGGCTTGGATTCGTATAAGAGGAGGCTGTTGATGATTGACAGGAGGAGGGACCTGTTTGAGGACATGGGGTGGGGCCTGATGATGTAGAGTGGGAGGGGCTACGGTTGCAGTTGACGCTTCAGTGGTTGGTGTGACCAAAACTGATGGACAGAAGAAGATTTTGGAAAAAGACAAAAATGAAATTATGATCAGACAGATGAATGAAAACAGATGAAATGAGGTGATGATATGACCTGAACAGCTAACCAATCAAACGGCTAGTTTTTTACTTCTACTGTTTGTTGTGACTCTCAGGAATTCGAGGAAATACTGAGGACACATAAAAACTGAAAAGAGCAACAAGGTGAGCAGAAACCTGAACCCGAAGCAAACAAGGTGACCTGATGAAATACACCTGTCTTCTAAAATAGGTGAAGTCAGGTGATTTGATTGGTTCAGCAGACAGCCAATGACTGAGGTCTGCAGTTGATACCCCTGACTGGTAACACACCTGACTGTAAAGACACCTGACTGGTGGTGTGTCACAGACAGGTGTGTCGCAGACAGGTGTGTAGCAGACAGGTGTGTCACAGACAGGTGTGTAGCTGACAGGTGTGTCACAGACAGGTGTGTCACAGACAGGTGTGTCACAGACAGGTGTGTCACAGACAGGTGTGTAGCTGACAGGTGTGTAGCTGACAGGTGTGTAGCAGACAGGTGTGTTGCAGACAGGTGTGTAGCTGACAGGTGTGTAGCAGACAGGTGTGTCACAGACAGGTGTGTAGCAGACAGGTGTGTCACAGACAGGTGTGTAGCAGACAGGTGTGTCACAGACAGGTGTGTCGCATACAGGTGTGTCACAGACAGGTGTGTCGCAGAAAGGTGTGTTGCAGACAGGTGTGTCGCAGACAGGTGTGTCACAGACAGGTGTGTCACAGAAAGGTGTGTAGCAGACATGTGTGTAGTAGACAGGTGTGTCACAGACAGGTGTGTCACAGACAGGTGTGTAGTAGACAGGTGTGTCACAGACAGGTGTGTCACAGACAGGTGTGTAGCAGACATGTGTGTAGCAGACAGGTGTGTCACAGAAAGGTGTGTAGCAGACATGTGTGTAGTAGACAGGTGTGTCACAGACAGGTGTGTCACAGACAGGTGTGTAGTAGACAGGTGTGTCACAGACAGGTGTGTCACAGACAGGTGTGTAGCTGACAGGTGTGTCACAGACAGGTGTGTCACAGACAGGTGTGTCACAGAAAGGTGTGTAGCAGACATGTGTGTAGTAGACAGGTGTGTCACAGACAGGTGTGTCACAGACAGGTGTGTAGTAGACAGGTGTGTCACAGACAGGTGTGTCACAGACAGGTGTGTAGCAGACATGTGTGTAGTAGACAGGTGTGTCACAGACAGGTGTGTAGTAGACAGGTGTGTCACAGACAGGTGTGTCACAGACAGGTGTGTTGCAGACAGGTGTGTCACAGACAGGTGTGTAGCAGACAGGTGTGTCACAGACAGGTGTGTCACAGACAGGTGTGTCACAGAAAGGTGTGTAGCAGACATGTGTGTAGTAGACAGGTGTGTCACAGACAGGTGTGTCACAGACAGGTGTTTAGTAGACAGGTGTGTCACAGACAGGTGTGTCACAGACAGGTGTGTAGCAGACATGTGTGTAGCAGACAGGTGTGTCACAGAAAGGTGTGTAGCAGACATGTGTGTAGTAGACAGGTGTGTCACAGACAGGTGTGTAGTAGACAGGTGTGTCACAGACAGGTGTGTAGTAGACAGGTGTGTCACAGACAGGTGTGTCACAGACAGGTGTGTAGTAGACAGGTGTGTCACAGACAGGTGTGTAGCAGACATGTGTGTAGTAGACAGGTGTGTCACAGACAGGTGTGTCACAGACAGGTGTGTCACAGACAGGTGTGTAGCAGACATGTGTGTAGTAGACAGGTGTGTCACAGACAGGTGTGTCACAGACAGGTGTGTCACAGACAGGTGTGTAGTAGACAGGTGTGTCACAGACAGGTGTGTCACAGACAGGTGTGTCACAGACAGGTGTGTAGCAGACAGGTGTGTAGTAGACAGGTGTGTCACAGACAGGTGTGTAGCAGACAGGTGTGTAGCAGACAGGTGTGTCACAGACAGGTGTGTCACAGACAGGTGTGTAGCGGACAGACATACTTCTGTCTGGAGCTCCTTTGGGCGGGACGATGGGCAGCTGGCGTCCTCGGCGGCTGCAGATCGGCGTTCCTGTTGGACTCGTCGTGGTGGATCCGCCTCGAGGGTTCATCCTGTCAGACAGACACCAGAGTCAAACTACCAACCTGACAGGTGCTCCAAGGTCAGAGGTCAGGGGTTAGAGGTCAAAGGCCAAAGGTCAGAGGGGTCGTGCTGATTAGAAATGTTAGATTATGCTCTAGGCTATGTTACCTAACAAACAAGCTAAAGGCTAAAAGGCACCACTGATCAATCAATCAATACATGCAGTGCTCACTGGTCTCCATGGTTACAGGCACAGAGAAACAAAACAGGAAGCTGTCAACTGCTTCAAACAAAAACATGATCACCAGTCTTCCACCAATCAAAGCTCAGCTGTCTCCATGGAAATGATAGGTGATGATGACAACATGCTGTAAACAAACAGAAACCATGTGACTGAGAACCAAAGAGGGTCAGCGGTGTGATGTCATCATGAGGCAATCAGAACGCAGAGGAGGCGGAGTTAAATGAAAGGGTCTGTGGGTGTGGCCACAGCAGGCTGTGGGTCACCTGGTGGGGGCAGGTGACGGGGGGGCGGAGCGTCTGGCCCTCAGGTGGGCGGAGTCACCGCGGTCGATGGAGTGTGAGCGTGTGCAGACAGGTCGGTCCACCATTGCCCGCTGGTCAGCTGACCGGGAGCGGCTGTAGTAATCCTGCCGGTCCATCCCCCGACTGTACCTGCACATCACCATGACAACCATTACGCACCGTCACAACAACAACCTCTGCACCTGCGGGAGGGGTTAATGTGTGTGTCGCGTCACCGTGACAACCGGGCTGCTGTCAGCCGGTTGTACCTGCGGAGAATGTAAGGCACTGACGGCTGGACGGTAGACACCACAGAAGAAGAAAACTGAAAGAAAACCTGCTGGAAGTTAAACACGTTTCCCATGAGGCCTCAGTGAGGATGCAGCAAAGGATGGTGGGAGAGAAATGGGGGATGTTCTGTGTTCTTTCGCTCCTGGTTCTGTGTCGTCAGGAGTCTGAACTCTGTGTTGAGAAACACCTTGAGATGGAAAAGTGTCTGATGGTTCAATAATAACAATGATGATAATAATAATAATAATAATAATAATAATAATAATAATAATAATAATAATAATAATGTTACTAAAGACAGAAATAAAAAATAAATAATGAGGTGGTTGGTATGAAACTCGCATATGTATGGAGGGCGGGGCTACGGTGTGAGTGGGTGGAGCTACTATGACTGTCTGAGTCTGGAAACAAAAACAAGGAACCGTACGACACTTTAGATCTCTGTGACACTCAGAACTACAACTGTCTGTCTGTCTGTTTACCTCAGCAGCTCCTCATCGAAGGCGTCGGGTTCAAAGGGGAAGTCTGGGATGAAGTCCTGGCTGAAGAACAGAAAGACGTCAGGACCTTTGAGTCCAAACCGGCTGCTACCTGCAGGTGACGCACCTGAACTCTGACACATGAGCCTCAAAGGCTGCACTCTGACCAAATCCGGCAATCCGGCACTATGGCGTCCTATTGTATCGGTTAGGGTTATTATTAATATTCTGCCCTAAAAGTATGGATGGAAATCTCACTCACTACTCAGCAAAAAAAAAATGATACCAATGATCCAGACGGTGGCAAACTTTACATTTTGGCCTGATACTTTTGAACTGTAAGTCTCAGAAACAAATTTCCTGGATTCTGTGGGCCCAGGCAAGTCTATCCATATAAGCCACGCCCATCGGCACCTGGATAGATTTTCTGCCATTTTGAATTTTGTCTAGATCTGTTTTTTTCGCTACTCCCAAATTTTAAGCAATTAGTGTCAAATTTGGCACATAGCATATCTCAACCAAGCCAGAAAGAGTATTCAGAAATAAAAGCAGACAAATATGGTGAATCCGCAGTGATATTCAGGTTCTTGTTGTAATTTGTACTGTATGCTCAACATTTACTATTTTACCAGACAATTATGAGCAAGGAGGCACAGGATTTCACAGGTGGGCACTTCTTTTTACATGATCATAGATTGGGCGTTTTTTTTTTTTTGGTATTGTAAATGAGTCGGTCAGATAAATGGTTGGATCAATATGAGGGAATAACATGATAATAACTAATCCAACACTGCAAAACCCTCATTACAAGAGAAGCTACAAACACTAATTGAACAATGAATGTGTTACAGTTCAGAACTCAAACTGCCGTCCCAACATGCCACAGAATAAAAACAGCTGCTTCTCCTACACAAGGTGGAGTCTTCTGGGCTTTGAGTTGGTTCATTATGTCATTGTAATCCAAAGTGTAAATTAGTTCTTGTTTTTTAAAAAGCTAGATAGGTGATAGATGATTAGAGAGACTGATTAGTTTCCAACTTTCATCTAGCTGCTAGCTACATGAAACCACCTTCTGACAGCGTAACGTCAGTCACGTACAGTAAGAGAGGAAGTTTTCATGAATCTGACAGGGCGGGCAAGCTGTCAATCTGAATTTTGGGGGGGGCACAAAAGCCCAATTGGACAGGCATTGCTGCCCAATGCCCCCATGTGCCTCCGGCTATGAATGCATCTGAGACCAGCAGAATGAAGTGTGATTTTTTTTCTGAATTTTATCACCAACATTTTGACTGCTGTAAGTGTTTTAAGTTTAAACAGAAACAAATATCCCAGTT
The DNA here is from genome assembly GCF_914725855.1 of Thunnus albacares. Lineage (NCBI taxonomy): Eukaryota > Metazoa > Chordata > Actinopteri > Scombriformes > Scombridae > Thunnus > Thunnus albacares. Next base: position 30,124,243 of record NC_058124.1, on the reverse strand, counting down.
TTGCACATGTGAAGTCATTGCTTCAAGTTGTGAGAAGGTGTGTGGAAACCACATCTGCTCAGTGGTGCAGTCAGTAAGTCACCTTCCCTGATACACAAAGGTCCAGGGTTTGAATCCTCAGGTGGCCAAGTCCTTCTTCACAACCATGTAGCAAGTCACGCATTTGGTATGTTTTCAAATGTTCACTGAGGTCAAAGTTTGTGCAGCAAAAACTGTAAAATCAAAAGTCATCAGCATTGGCAGGTTGGCTGTAAATTGCAGCCACTACTCAGGCACATATAATAACACTCACTGACCTCAAGGTGACGCTGTAATAATCAAGTTTATGTTTTTGCAATGATCTCAACAACAGCTTGGTCTGGAGTCAAAATTCTTTAATCATTTTAATCTCTCAAAATTATCTAAAAATGTCAAATTTTGCAATTTTTTCCTCAATTTTCTCAAAGTCCTATTTTTGACCTCTCGTCAAGAACTGCTGGGCCAAGTGTCCCAAAACTTAGTCAGGATCATCTACAGACTTCACTGTTCTTAAGTTGTTGAAGAAATTCTGATACATCAATCCGTTTTAATTATACAAGCCAATCAATTTTTATCAAAATAGCAATAAATGTAGTCATGTGACACACGTCTTCACTGAAGGTCGTAAATTCCATCAAATGTTTCTGAAAGTAGATTTACATATCTCAGCAGAGCATCAGCATATAGTGATGACTGAGATGAATTATTTTCAGAAAATCAAGAGTTTTGCTTCTTGTCAACTGAATAAGAAACAAGCATCCAAATACTCACAATCTGCTTGGACCTGATCTTCGTTGCTTGTGTCTTTACTTGCATTTATGGATTAATGAGGAGCCAAAGCTCCGTGCAGCGGTTTGTAAAACTCACAGACAGGATTTTACAACTCTGGTAAGTTTCACAGCAGCAAGTGTTTTATCGTTCATTGCAATGATCACGAGGTAAACAGTCAAATGTGTCTTTCACGTTACAAAGTAATCCAACAGGAATGCACGCTTGCATGTATGTGATTGGCCGATGCAGCATGACGTCGTGTTGCGTTTCAGCAAAAGTTGAGTTGAATTGTGTTTTTTTGCTGAGCCCCATGCGGCCCCCCCTCCAGCAGCATAAAAACACCGACCCATTCAAATGAACAGGAGGGCTGCGTTTCTCACGCACTGCCGGATTTGGTCAGTAAGAAGTGTTCATGTTATATGAGACTACATTACCCATCAGCCCCGGGCCTCACCTGTAGTCCTCACAGCTCCCGTTCATCATGTGGTTTGGCCACGTAGAGTTCGGAACGTTAAAGTATCTTACAGAGAAACGAGTACACACCAAGGTCAGGTATTACTACCATTGCAGTACTGCAAGTACTGACACTGTTTGTACTGCTACTGCAAGCACTGCTACTTCTGCTACTGTGACTGGTAGCACTACTACTGCTAGTACTTCTACTAGTATTACTACTACTGCTGGTAGTACCTGTCGTGGGAATCGAGAGAGTTGGCAACAGACATTCTCCTCAAAGACCTCCTGAACACAGAGACACACAGTCAGACCAGTACTACGAGCGCTGCAACCATTACAGCCAGTACTACGAACGCTGCAACCATTACAGCCAGTACTACGAACGCTGCAGCCATTACAGCCAGTACTACGAGCGCTGCAACCATTACAGCCAGTACTACGAACGCTGCAGCCATTACAGCCAGTACTACGAGCGCTACAACCATTACAGCCAGTACTACAAGCACTGCAACCATTACAGCCAGTACTACAAGCACTGCAACCATTACAGCCATTACTACAAGCACTGCAACCATTACAGCCAGTACTACGAACGCTGCAACCATTACAGCCAGTACTACAAGCACTACAACCATTACAGCCATTACTACGAGCACTACAACCATTACAGCCAGTACTACAAGCACTGCAACCATTACAGCCATTACTACAAGCACTGCAACCATTACAGCCAGTACTACGAACGCTGCAACCATTACAGCCAGTACTACAAGCACTACAACCATTACAGCCAGTACTACGAGCGCTACAACCATTACAGCCAGTACTACAAGCACTGCAACCATTACAGCCAGTACTACGAGCGCTACAACCATTACAGCCAGTACTACGAGCACTACAACCATTACAGCCAGTACTACGAGCACTACAACCATTACAGCCATTACTACAAGCACTGCAACCATTACAGCCAGTACTACAAGCACTGCAACCATTACAGCCATTACTACAAGCACTGCAACCATTACAGCCATTACTACAAGCACTGCGACCATTACAGCCAGTACTACGAGCGCTGCAACCATTACAGCCAGTACTACGAGCGCTGCAACCATTACAGCCAGTACTACGAGCGCTGCAACCATTACAGCCAGTACTACGAGCGCTGCAACCATTACAGCCAGTACTACAAGCACTACAAACAGTACCACAACCACTACTAGAGCCAGTCCGGACCTGGGTTCCTGGTTCAGACGGGGTCAGCTTGTTTTACTGGTCGAGCAGTATCAGAGCCTGAGAGTTTACCTGACAGGACAGGTGTGTCTGATGGATCTGCTGTTATTGATCACTTATGGATTGACTCTTCTCTTGATACTGTAACTTAGACTGTGTTGTCAGGTGACCCAGACTGTGAGCCGATTGGCTCAGGTGTTGTCAGGTGACCCAGGTCAGATGCAGTGTGTTGCCATGGTTACCTTTCCAGGCTGCTGTATTGGCCCGCATCAGAGAATGCTCGGCTCAGTTTGGATCCTCGGAGCAGTCGCACGGCGTCCTCCCGGTATAACGGATACAGAGCGTTACCGCTGGCAACCAGGTCAGGGGGTTAAAGGTCAGAGGTCGGGGGGTGACAGATGAACAGGAAGATGAAGTGATGGCAGGTATTTTTCAGTTTTTCTGACTTCATTTTTGTGTGTTTGTGTGAGAGTGAGCGCTCTCTTACTGCAGAGATCTTCTGACAGGAGAACCTGGTTCTGACAGCAGAACCTGGTTCTGACATGAGCGAGCTCAGTAGCGGCTTCTTACCTTTGAGGAGGCGGTTGGCTCGGTGACCGTGACCTCATGCGGATTACGTCGGTTCGAGGGCCATGATTGGACGACATCACCTGCTCTGGCACAGAGAGGGTGGAGCTGTGGAAGTCCCGTCCGTTCAGCCTGTAATCTGAGGAGAAGAAGAAGAGATGAACTCTGTGACTCTGTGCTGACAGGTGACCAACCAGCTGCAGTGCATCATGGGACATGGAGTTCACCTGAGATCACCCCGATGCCGTCCTCACAGTCGTAATCTGAAAACTCACTGTCACTGATCCTCTGAGACCCTGCAGAGAGAGAGAGACAGTCTTCACACTGACAAAGTCCTCCAACTCCTCTGTCATGACCACGCTGACATCATCATCCACACAGGAACTAATGACCTACGCCCTAAGGGAGAGAGGGTGTCAGAGGCCGTCATCAAGGTGGCTCAGAAAGCACACAGGGAGTTTCCTTGAGCTAACATCACCATCTCCACACTGCTGCCATGGACTGACTTCCCCTGGAACCTGATCCACAACATAAACGGGGAGATCACTTCAGAGTGAGCAACACTAAACAATGTCAACATCACCCCACTCTGACATATGAACACCTGTATGACCACGTCCACCTGGACCAGGATCATGTCTGGATGTTTGCTGAGGAAATGAGGACAATGGCCAACAGAGAGGCTTCAGACCCCCCACACACCACAGAACCATCTGTGAACCATCATCACTACTCACCACGTTTACACTCTAATGAATCATCACTACTGACCACGTTTACACTCTAATGAATCATCACTACTGACCACGTTTATACTCCAATGAATCATCACTACTGACCACGTTTACACTCTAATGAATCATCACTACTGACCACGTTTACACTCCAATGAATCATCACTACTGACCACGTTTACACTCCAATGAATCATCACTACTGACCACGTTTACACTTAATGAATCATCACTACTGACCACGTTTACACTTAATGAATCATCACTACTGACCACGTTTACACTCCAATGAATCATCACTACTGACCATGTTTACACTCTAATGAATCATCACTACTGACCATGTTTACACTCTAATGAATCATCACTACTGACCACGTTTACACTCTAATGAATCATTACTACTGACCACGTTTACACTCTAATGAATCATCACTACTGACCACGTTTACACTTCATGAATCATCACTACTGACCACGTTTACACTTAATGAATCATCACTACTGACCACGTTTACACTCTAATGAATCATCACTACTGACCATGTTTACACTTAATGAATCATCACTACTGACCACGTTTATACTCCGATGAATCATCACTACTGACCACGTTTATACTCCGATGAATCATCACTACTGACCACGTTTACACTCCGATGAATCATCACTACTGACCACGTTTACACTCTAATGAATCATCACTACTGACCACGTTTACACTCTAATGAATCATCACTACTGACCACGTTTACACTCCAATGAATCATCACTACTGACCACGTTTACACTCTAATGAATCATCACTACTGACCATGTTTACACTCCAATGAATCATCACTACTGACCACGTTTACACTCTAATGAATCATCACTACTGACCACGTTTACACTCTAATGAATCATCACTACTGACCACGTTTACACTCTAATGAATCATCACTACTGACCATGTTTACACTCCAATGAATCATCACTACTGACCACGTTTACACTCTAATGAATCATCACTACTGACCACGTTTACACTCTAATGAATCATCACTACTGACCACGTTTACACTCTAATGAATCATCACTACTGACCATGTTTACACTCCAATGAATCATCACTACTGACCACGTTTACACTCTAATGAATCATCACTACTGACCACGTTTACACTCTAATGAATCATCACTACTGACCACGTTTACACTCTAATGAATCATCACTACTGACCACGTTTACACTCCAATGAATCATCACTACTGACCACGTTTATACTCCAATGAATCATCACTACTGACCATGTTTACACTTAATGAATCATCACTACTGACCACGTTTACACTTAATGAATCATCACTACTGACCATGTTTACACTCCAATGAATCATCACTACTGACCACGTTTACACTCCAATGAATCATCACTACTGACCATGTTTACACTTAATGAATCATCACTACTGACCATGTTTACACTCCAATGAATCATCACTACTGACCACGTTTACACTCTAATGAATCATCACTACTGACCACGTTTACACTCTAATGAATCATCACTACTGACCACGTTTACACTCTAATGAATCATCACTACTGACCACGTTTACACTCCAATGAATCATCACTACTGACCACGTTTATACTCCAATGAATCATCACTACTGACCATGTTTACACTTAATGAATCATCACTACTGACCATGTTTACACTCTAATGAATCATCACTACTGACCATGTTCACACTTAATGAATCATCACTACTGACCATGTTTACACTCCAATGAATCATCACTACTGACCATGTTTACACTTAATGAATCATCACTACTGACCATGTTTACACTCTAATGAATCATCACTACTGACCATGTTTACACTCCAATGAATCATCACTACTGACCACGTTTACACTCTAATGAATCATCACTACTGACCACGTTTACACTCTAATGAATCATCACTACTGACCACGTTTACACTCTAATGAATCATCACTACTGACCACGTTTACACTCCAATGAATCATCACTACTGACCACGTTTATACTCCAATGAATCATCACTACTGACCATGTTTACACTTAATGAATCATCACTACTGACCACGTTTACACTTAATGAATCATCACTACTGACCATGTTTACACTCCAATGAATCATCACTACTGACCACGTTTACACTCCAATGAATCATCACTACTGACCATGTTTACACTTAATGAATCATCACTACTGACCATGTTTACACTCCAATGAATCATCACTACTGACCACGTTTACACTCTAATGAATCATCACTACTGACCACGTTTACACTCTAATGAATCATCACTACTGACCACGTTTACACTCTAATGAATCATCACTACTGACCACGTTTACACTCCAATGAATCATCACTACTGACCACGTTTATACTCCAATGAATCATCACTACTGACCATGTTTACACTTAATGAATCATCACTACTGACCATGTTTACACTTAATGAATCATCACTACTGACCATGTTTACACTCCAATGAATCATCACTACTGACCATGTTTACACTTAATGAATCATCACTACTGACCATGTTTACACTCTAATGAATCATCACTACTGACCATGTTCACACTTAATGAATCATCACTACTGACCACGTTTACACTCTAATGAATCATCACTACTGACCATGTTTACACTTAATGAATCATCACTACTGACCATGTTTACACTCTAATGAATCATCACTACTGACCATGTTTACACTTAATGAATCATCACTACTGACCACGTTTACACTTAATGAATCATCACTACTGACCACGTTTACACTTAATGAATCATCACTACTGACCATGTTTACACTTAATGAATCATCACTACTGACCACGTTTACACTTAATGAATCATCACTACTGACCACGTTTATACTCCGATGAATCATCACTACTGACCACGTTTACACTCCAATGAATCATCACTACTGACCATGTTTACACTTAATGAATCATCACTACTGACCATGTTTACACTTAATGAATCATCACTACTGACCACGTTTACACTCTAATGAATCATCACTACTGACCATGTTTACACTTAATGAATCATCACTACTGACCATGTTTACACTCCAATGAATCATCACTACTGACCATGTTTACACTTAATGAATCATCACTACTGACCATGTTTACACTCCAATGAATCATCACTACTGACCACGTTTACACTCTAATGAATCATCACTACTGACCACGTTTACACTCTAATGAATCATCACTACTGACCACGTTTACACTCTAATGAATCATCACTACTGACCATGTTTACACTCCAATGAATCATCACTACTGACCACGTTTACACTCTAATGAATCATCACTACTGACCACGTTTACACTCTAATGAATCATCACTACTGACCACGTTTACACTCTAATGAATCATCACTACTGACCACGTTTACACTCCAATGAATCATCACTACTGACCACGTTTATACTCCAATGAATCATCACTACTGACCATGTTTACACTTAATGAATCATCACTACTGACCACGTTTACACTCTAATGAATCATCACTACTGACCACGTTTACACTTAATGAATCATCACTACTGACCATGTTTACACTCCAATGAATCATCACTACTGACCACGTTTACACTCTAATGAATCATCACTACTGACCATGTTTACACTCTAATGAATCATCACTACTGACCATGTTTACACTTAATGAATCATCACTACTGACCATGTTTACACTCTAATGAATCATCACTACTGACCATGTTTACACTTAATGAATCATCACTACTGACCACGTTTACACTTAATGAATCATCACTACTGACCACGTTTACACTTAATGAATCATCACTACTGACCATGTTTACACTTAATGAATCATCACTACTGACAACGTTTACACTTAATGAATCATCACTACTGACCACGTTTATACTCTGATGAATCATCACTACTGACCACGTTTACACTCCAATGAATCATCACTACTGACCATGTTTACACTTAATGAATCATCACTACTGACCATGTTTACACTTAATGAATCATCACTACTGACCATGTTTACACTTAATGAATCATCACTACTGACCACGTTTACACTCCAATGAATCATCACTACTGACCACGTTTATACTCCAATGAATCATCACTACTGACCACGTTTACACTCTAATGAATCATCACTACTGACCATGTTTACACTTAATGAATCATCACTACTGACCACGTTTACACTCTAATGAATCATCACTACTGACCATGTTTACACTCTAATGAATCATCACTACTGACCACGTTTACACTTAATGAATCATCACTACTGACCACGTTTACACTCTAATGAATCATCACTACTGACCACGTTTACACTCTAATGAATCATCACTACTGACCACGTTTACACTCTAATGAATCATCACTACTGACCATGTTTATACTCCAATGAATCATCACTACTGACCACGTTTACACTCTAATGAATCATCACTACTGACCATGTTTACACTCTAATGAATCATCACTACTGACCATGTTTACACTTAATGAATCATCACTACTGACCATGTTTACACTCTAATGAATCATCACTACTGACCATGTTTACACTTAATGAATCATCACTACTGACCATGTTTACACTCCAATGAATCATCACTACTGACCATGTTTACACTTAATGAATCATCACTACTGACCACGTTTACACTCCAATGAATCATCACTACTGACCATGTTTACACTCTACATGCTCTAATTAATCATCACGTACAGAAAAAAACAAGGTCAAATCTTTGCATGTTTCATTGATTCTAAAAAGGCTTTTGATTCTATTTGGAAAGAGGGATTTTATTATAAACTTTATATTATAAAGTTCTCCAAATCAGTGTACATATTTTTCCCATGATGCACCTGCACAGAGTCTCTGCAGTTAAACAGCCTCCTGTTTGTTCATGATGACATCATTTTGACATCATACATGTAAATAAAATTTGAATAAAATCACCTGTGAGCCTGTAAGCTTAGCATCACATGAGGAAAAGCCATAGGAGTTAGCGTTAGCTACGAGGGGTCAGCAGCCACACACACACACACAGTTTTGTCTTTCTATACTTGAGGACCCTCTGACCAACATGTCCTCACAAAGATAGAAACACAGCTATTACCTGAGTTATAGTAAGGGCCTGTGTCTGGCAAAGCATCATGGGAAGAAAGTAAAACAAATAGAACAACAGAAGAAGAAGAAAAGAACAAATTTTTAAAAAAATGAAGAACTGAATCAGCAAACAAACAGACTGAGCTCCTGTGTGTCTGGACACTGACCAACAGTAGAAGTTACACCTGTGACAGTGTGAATAAAAACAGGAGGATGGGAACAGTTAATATGGAGTTTTTTGTTCAGAGTTCGGTGTGTGTGTCTCACTCTGCAGCCTCCGGTTGGCCTGTGTGTGTTCAGCCTGCATTCCTCTCCTCTGCAGGTAGGGGGAGGCGTTGGGCAACGGCAGCGAGGAAACGTCATGGAGCTGCAGTTTGTACCAGTGAGGCTGATCGTCCAGCAGAGCCGATTCCAACTCGATCAGAACCTGAAGAGAGAACACAGAAGTCAGACACATGCAGAAAAGTCTGCGCATGTTCCATCATGAGGAACCACAGAAACATCTCTGTTGATGTTCAGTTTCTTCCAAACAGAGATGAAGGTCGTCTGTTCTTCGGTCTTAAAACAGGAGTGTGAAACATGAACACAGCTTCAGTCTGGATGTGAAAGTCACTCAAACCAGCAGGAATTAGCTTCAGTGTTTCCTGATATCGTGGAGGCAGGTCGCTCTGTCTTTAGCTGCTCACAACAAAACATGAGCATTTAATGGAGATTTAAAACTTTATTTCAATTTCAATTTATTTTCATTATCGATTATTCTGCTGAATATTTGTTTGATAAATTGATTAATCATTTAGTCTATAAAATGTCAGAAAATCTTAAAAAATGCTGTCACAGTTTGCTGACACCCAAGGTGACGTCAACAACTTACTCTTTCTCCTAGAAAACACATGAAAACCGCAATATTTCAAAACACAGCAAATTTATGAAACAGAGAGGCTTAAACTACAGAATGCTTTAGCTTTAGCTCAAAACAATCATTGCTGATTATTTTTTGTCAATTAATTAATCAACTAAACGATTCAATGGAGATTTAAAACTAGTTGACTAAACAATTAATTAACTTTAAATGTTTCAGCTCCACATGATGCTTGGTGTCACTAGAAATGATGAGACCTGAACATTCATATTAATAAAAAGAATGGCCACCCTCATCACCATGGTAACACTCTAGATTTAGTAAGAACAAAAGGGCTAAACATAGATAATGTTTCAGTATTTGAACTACCTGTTTCTAATCATTGCTGTGTGTTTCTGATGCCAACGTTACCTCAACAAAGACTGAAGGCTGAAACAATGTTCACTACTATGATGAGATCAGTTGAGCCACACAGCTGTGACTGCTCTTTAAATCACATGGTTCAATTTTAACAATACTTTGTCATCTGCTTTAAATACTGTTGCTCCACTAAAAGTTAAAAGAGGTGGACTGACAGAATCTCCTCATGGTTAAACAACAACAGTGTTAATGAGATCAAACCATGACCGTCTACCGAAGCAGTATGTCTGGCAACAAACGATGATTGTTTAAAGATTATTGCGGTTTGTTCGTGTGTCTGTCTAGACATGGCGTCCTGTTTCTCCCATCCACTCATCCAGCTCCTGCAGTATATATGATCCGGCTCTACACTCCAGTCTTCACCAGATCGTTAATGTTGCCAACGTGGTACTAACGTTACAGCCAGGTTATAGTTCTGGTCGGTATATTTCACGTGTTTGCCTGAACTCTGTCTGCCTGCCCCGCTCCACCGTTATTCTGGCTCAGCTCTCCAAATCTCCATCTCTACAACTTCTCATTAAAACTGCACTTGAACTATTGCAAGCCGTGTGTCTTTGGGTCCAAACTTAGCTTAAACCTTACACATATAGACTACTCTGTCCCTGCTGTCGCTGGCCTGCCGTGGCCTTAGTGATGCTAATGTGGGTAGTTATCTTTTAAACATATTTTCTTGTTATATGATCCATCTAATGTTTTAATCCTAGTTATGTAGCAAAAAGTTTATGTGCATCGTTTTATATATATTCTGAGGAGCATTATCACTTGTTGTCTTAATTATTTCACTTTGGCTCCGAAAAGGCATTCACTCTTATCATATGTCTGTAGTCTGTGTACTAGTGCCACCTACTGGGCTCTCAGCAGGCTAAGCATTACAGCAACATACCACAGTAACATTGTTTTAATATCCAATTAATTGTGATATTTATACACAGTTGGGTGTGTCTGAAAACCTTCAGCTATGTGTTTATTTTTTAGATGATGAGAATAAACTCATGTTTTAGCCTGTATAGACAGTGTGTGATTGTGCGTGCATCTTTTTTTTTTACAGTGAACAGCATTGTTGTTTCTTGCTGATTTGCCCTCACAGGGGTATGTACGTAATTCTTCTGTTATTAATAACCAGTTCTTATGGCTGTGAGCAGTTTGCATGTGTTGTTGTACCGTATTTGGAGAGGAACTATATCGCACTTCGTGTTGCTTTGTACAAGCCTTGTAAATGCTGTTGTTCCCGATGAACAGGATATAAGCGTGAATGAGAAGTATTACCATGACAACGGCACTTGTTTATTCCTGTTTGTGAAAGCAAGTGACTGATTTCTCCATGTGATCATATGGAGATTTAATCTTCATGTGATCATCATCATATGGAGATTTAATCTTCATGTGATCATCATCATATGGAGATATGATTTCCATACCGAGCTGACTGGCGCTCTCTGTAATATTTATCACGCACCGCCACTGACTTCCTGTCCATATCTTCTCTAATGAGAATAATTGTTTGGAACAAACGGAGCGTTCAGATCCACAGAGAAGTTCTCTGTGTTCTGTGGGCTCAGCTGATCTTTGAATCTTTGTTCTTAAGAACAAACTGAGAGAACACCACTATCAAGTGTTCCTTGAAAGAGGACTTATTATGTTCATTTCCAGCTCTATATTTTCATTTTTGGACTCAACTAGAGCAGCTTTGCATGATTTCAGCTCCTTAATTATCTTTTACTGGCCGTTTATGCAGCTCCTCAGTTCAGCCTCTGTCTCTAACAGGCAGTCTTAGCTCCTGTCTCTTTAAGGCCCGCCTCCCGTTGAGCCCACTCTGTTCTGATTGGCCAGCTTCAGGATGCTGCCAAGGGGCAGCTGTATCAGAGTCGTGTTAAGCTACCGCCGATGCAAACACATTATTTCCTGATTTACTGCTTCAAATTAAAAGCTTTTAAATGACTAAATAACGGCAGATTTAATTGTGAAGTATTTAAAGGAAATGAAACATGTTCCTCACTGAATTAATGGAACTTTGTTAGCAGCCAAAAAAAAACGGTCGAAACAACAAGGTGGAGATATTTGGAGCAGTTTGTTGAGCGGATCAGTTATAAATAATGCAGGCAGGAAACAAGCAGAAACAGCCACAGTGATGATGATGATGACGAAGAGCTGACAACCAGCAATTATTTTACTTTGCTGCTGTGTGATGGAGTCATGGCTCAGCGAGGAGCAGACAACCATATAAACAAATCCGTCACCAGCCGACGTCGACTCGTCTGAAAGTAGAAAAAACTGTTGGAAACATTCAGAGCAGAGCTGCTGCTTCCTGCTCACAAGGATTACTGACATATATATATATACATTTATATATATATGTATATATATATATGTATGTTACCTCGTTATTTAACACGTCGACTACATTTAACATGAACATCCAACATGACTGTTGTTGTGATTTGGTGCTATATAAATAAAACTGAATTGAATTGAAAAATTGAATCCAACACTGTGACATCATATATATGACTGAAAATAAGGAAAAGCATCGTAGGTCTCCTTTAAAACAATTTAATCTAAAACATGTCGGGTTCTGTGTTCTCCAAGGGTTCTCCGAGTGCTCTGACCTCTCCCAGGAACTGGCTCTCCTCCTCACGGACCCGGGCCTGATCCCAGACCGTCAGCTCCAGCATCCGTTCTCTGAACTCCCGCAGATGGACCGGAGAGTAAATGAAGGTTTGGTTCCACCGAGGTTCCACAGACTTCTTCACCGTCTTCGTCCTTCGCTTACTCTTATCACTACGGGAGATGTTCTAATTAGTACCTAACATCACTCAGTTCATATAAAACTCAGGGTTCTGATTGGTTCTTTTACCTTCTGTCTGGCAGGAAGTAGATTTTGACATACGGGTTCCTTGGTCGGCCATCGTCTCGAACAGGAAGTTCTTTGGCTCCGAGAACCGTGACAATCAGCTGATGACCAACTTTGTCATACCACAGCTTCACCTGTAAATATCAAGTTTAAAATCAAGCACAGAACCCTACACAGCTGTAGAACCCTGAAGAACAGCAGAGGAACCCCAGACTACAGGAGTAGAACCCTACAGAACAGAGATGGATTATAGAGCAGAGGAAACCTAGGGGGCACAGGAGAACCCAAAACAGGATGTAACAAATATAACAAAGTAGAACCTTAAACCACTAAAAACTCCAAAAACTAGCAGCTAAACAAACTGCAGAAACTACAAACAAAGATAGGGAGAACAGACAGACGTCTCACTCCTCGCGGTGTTCCGCTCTACAGTTACCTGAACTCTGGGAACCAGCGCACGCCTGTTCATAGTCTGAAACACACATCACCATGGACAGGGCCGTTAACTGACAGCTGATTGGCTGTGTGGTGTGCAATGCATGCTGGGTAAACTTACTGAGACCTGTCCGGACAGGACGCTGGGGCTCATGGGAGACGTGACAGAGATGGATGGACCGACTTTCTGGGACTCAAAGGAACTGGAACCTGAACACAGACCAATATCTTTTATTTTATTTTTACTTGACGTCGTTCTGTTGATGTCGTCTTAAACTCTTTTCAGAAACTTGCTGCTTCCTGACTCCCCTGCATTTAATTAAATGTTTGTTTGTTTACGTATCAAATCTTCTGCAGCAGGTTTCCAAACTTTTAACCCTTTGAAACTATATAATGATCTCAGCTTGTAGCTTTTGACCAGTTTGATCCTTCTCAAGTGTTTAGATTTGTTTCAACTCTTTAAAGTGTAAAATTCACATTCAAACTGGTCTTCTGTCCCCTCCTGTCAATCATCTCATTATCTCATGACCTTGTACATTCATTATGTGACCTTGTGAGGGCCCGATCCTCAGGTTGCGAGCCTGTGTTTGTTGTAATAAACTCACTGGAGTCATGCTGGATGTGGGAGCTGTCTGCTGCTCTGGAAACTTCTCTGAGGAACAAAACACACAAACAACAATCAGGTCACTTCATGCTCTGACAGAACACAACCTATAGAACCTTGTAGCCTGGAGAACGTTCAGTAGAACTTCAGGCTGAGTAGAACAAACCTCAACTCCATCCACTGTTACACGCTACACAATGACAACTGGTAGTTTATACACTTTTGTACTCTTTAAAGAAAAACTGCTATGTATTTAACTTAATTTATGATTGTGGTTTTCATTATTATTATGCATTCGTTTTAATTGTTTTTTGTTCATTTGTTCACTTTCCCTCTAGACCCCCAAAAAATAAACATATATTTAAAAAAAACAAAAGACGACCTCTGCTGTTTGTCTTTCTAAGAATCAGATTTAGTTTTATTTATACTCCCTCCAGGATCTTGCTGAGGTTTTTTGTGATTATTGAGGCCAAAAATGTTTGATGTTGCAGTGGCTTTTCTCAAAAAGCGTGATACAATTTACGATGTTTTATGTATCTTTTTGGAGGTAAAACTGCAGGAATTAGGAAAAATTGCAAGCAAAGGAAAATAATATGATTTTAAAAAAATCCGGGTCACCCAGAGATAAGAACGGTTCTATATGCAGGGTGATCCGGAGATAAGAACGGTTCTATATGCAGGGTGACCCGGAGATAAGAACGGTTCTATATGCAGGGAGACCCGGAGATAAGATCGGTTCTATATGCAGGGTGACCCGGAGATAAGAACGGTTCTATATGCAGGGTGACCCGGGGATAAGAACGGTTCTATATGCAGGGTGATCCGGAGATAAGAACGGTTCTATATGCAGGGTGACCCGGGGATAAGAACGGTTCTATATGCAGGGTGACCCGGAGATAAGAACGGTTCTATATGCAGGGTGACCCGGGGATAAGAACGGTTCTATATGCAGGGTGAGCCGGAGATAAGAACGGTTCTATATGCAGGGTGAGCCGGACACCCACAGACACATGTTCTGGTTCTGCATCTGGAGGATGTTTGGACAGATGTGTGTGAACCCTCTGACTCACCTGATTGGTCGACACACCACCAGCTCCACCTGCGGCTCCGGTTTGGACTCCAGGATGATGTTGTAAACCTCGTTGAAGGAGGCTCCCTGAAGAACCCGACCGTTCCACTCCAGAACCTGATCACCTGAACCACAGAGATCAAGACTAAACAACATGTTCATCCAGGTGTTCAGTCCTTTTAGGAACAACAGAGCCAAGACCTCAGGGTTCTACAGGATTCTACTTGGTTCTATGTCAGGAATATACTGTATTTATACCACAGAAAAAACATGAAGCAGGGAATTCCTCAGTCTTTTGGTAATGTTTGTGTTACATAAACTTTAGCTGGAAGCAGAGTTAGCCTAGCTTAGCACAATGACTAGAAGCAGAGGGAAACTCTTAGCCTAGCTTAGCACAATGACTAGAAGCAGAGGGAAACTATTAGCCTAGCTTAGCACAATGACTAGAAGCAGAGGGAAACTATTAGCCTAGCTTAGCACAATGACTAGAAGCAGAGGGAAACTATTAGCCTAGCTTAGCACAATGAATGACTTGAAGCAGAGGGAAACTATTAGCCTAGCTTAGCGCAATGACTAGAAGCAGAGGAAACTCTTAGCCTAGCTTAGCACAATGACTTGAAGCAGAGTAAACTCTTAGCCTAGCTTAGCACAATGACTTGAAGCAGAGGGAAACTATTAGCCTAGCTTAGCACAATGACTTGAAGCAGAGGGAAACTATTAGCCTAGCTTAGCGCAATGACTAGAAGCAGAGGGAAACTCTTAGCCTAGCTTAGCGCAATGACTAGAAGCAGAGGAAACTCTTAGCCTAGCTTAGCACAATGACTTGAAGCAGAGGGAAACTATTAGCCTAGCTTAGCACAATGAATGACTAGAAGCAGAGGGAAACTATTAGCCTAGCTTAGCGCAATGACTAGAAGCAGAGGAAACTCTTAGCCTAGCTTAGCACAATGACTTGAAGCAGAGGGAAACTATTAGCCTAGCTTAGCACAATGACTTGAAGCAGAGGGAAACTATTAGCCTAGCTTAGCACAATGAATGACTTGAAGCAGAGGGAAACTATTAGCCTAGCTTAGCGCAATGACTAGAAGCAGAGGAAACTCTTAGCCTAGCTTAGCACAATGACTTGAAGCAGAGTAAACTCTTAGCCTAGCTTAGCACAATGACTTGAAGCAGAGGGAAACTATTAGCCTAGCTTAGCACAATGACTTGAAGCAGAGGGAAACTATTAGCCTAGCTTAGCGCAATGACTAGAAGCAGAGGGAAACTCTTAGCCTAGCTTAGCGCAATGACTAGAAGCAGAGGAAACTCTTAGCCTAGCTTAGCACAATGACTTGAAGCAGAGGGAAACTATTAGCCTAGCTTAGCACAATGAATGACTAGAAGCAGAGGGAAACTATTAGCCTAGCTTAGCGCAATGACTAGAAGCAGAGGAAACTCTTAGCCTAGCTTAGCACAATGACTTGAAGCAGAGGGAAACTATTAGCCTAGCTTAGCACAATGACTTGAAGCAGAGGGAAACTATTAGCCTAGCTTAGCACAATGAATGACTAGAAGCAGAGGGAAACTATTAGCCTAGCTTAGCGCAATGACTAGAAGCAGAGGAAACTCTTAGCCTAGCTTAGCACAATGACTTGAAGCAGAGGGAAACTATTAGCCTAGCTTAGCACAATGACTTGAAGCAGAGGGAAACTATTAGCCTAGCTTAGCCTCTGAGATGTGTGTTTACCTGAGGCCTGTTCTATGAAGCTGGTTCAACATATCCAGGATATCCTCTGGTTATCTGGCTTCACTGAGTCTAACATTGTCTGTCCAGATAACCAGAACTATGAAGCTGTTATCAACCAGCTCAGTCAACTCTGGTTTAACAGCTACGAGCGCGTTCATGTGAAAGAGTTAATAACGAGCGACTTCATCAGAACCATGAATGAAGTTCTTCATATGAGATGAAACAGTGAAACCAAGAACCTGCAGATTCAACCAAATGAAATATAAACGAGCCTGTAATCATACAACAAACACTAGAAATCATAAATAAATAAAATACATGTAGGAATTATTCTATATGACTGAAGTATAGAGGGAGTATTTTCACTGTTTAGAAACCATCTGAATATGTCACATAACAAACTTAAAGTAACGTCAGACTGTTTCTGCTGCTGAAGCAAAGAGTGTAAAAGTAGTTAATGACTGATGATTTATAATCATGGAGCCAAAATCATCCTCACTGTCAGCTTCACTCCGGGAGAAAATCAACGTAAACTATTAAAATGCAGCTGAAATCATCGTTATGTGTTTAGTGTCGTAAACGATCTCCGTTTGTTAGAAGCTCTGTTTTAAAACCAGAAACACAGAACAATAAAATGTTTCTACTGACCTACAAAAATATATATTGATCTTTTTTAAAAGTCACTTTATTGTAACTCAGGACTTTTGTCCATGTCGGGATCCTGTAGGAATGATGACTCTTTATTTCCAGTGATCTGATTGGTCAGGTTAACTGTTCAGCATCAGTTACCATGGTGATGAACCCCGGTAATAAGTAAACCACCGTCGTAGGACTGAAAACTCAGAGTTACACCTGAAGTTACTTTGCTAACCCCAAACCTGCTTCATAGTACAGACCTCTGAACTAAGGTGTGTGTTTACCTGCTGTCAGGTGTGTGTTTACCTGGCCTCAGGTGTGTGTTTACCTGGCATCAGGTGTGTGTTTACCTGGCCTCAGGTGTGTGTTTACCTGCTGTCAGGTGTGTGTTTACCTGCTGTCAGGTGTGTGTTTACCTGGCCTCAGGTGTGTGTTTACCTGGCATCAGGTGTGTATTTACCTGGCATCAGGTGTGTGTTTACCTGGCATCAGGTGTATGTTTACCTGGCATCAGGTGTGTGTTTACCTGGCCTCAGGTGTGTGTTTACCTGGCCTCAGGTGTGTGTTTACCTGCTGTCAGGTGTGTGTTTACCTGCTGTCAGGTGTGTGTTTACCTGCTGTCAGGTGTGTGTTTACCTGGCATCAGGTGTGTGTTTACCTGGCCTCAGGTGTGTATTTACCTGCTGTCAGGTGTGTGTTTACCTGCTGTCAGGTGTGTGTTTACCTGCTGTCAGGTGTGTGTTTACCTGGCATCAGGTGTGTGTTTACCTGGCCTCAGGTGTGTGTTTACCTGGCATCAGGTGTGTGTTTACCTGGCCTCAGGTGTGTGTTTACCTGGCATCAGGTGTGTGTTTACCTGCTGTCAGGTGTGTGTTTACCTGGCATCAGGTGTGTGTTTACCTGGCCTCAGGTGTGTGTTTACCTGCTGTCAGGTGTGTGTTTACCTGGCATCAGGTGTGTGTTTACCTGGCCTCAGGTGTCCCACAGTGTCAGCCAGACTTCCTCTCTTCACTTTGGTGATGAAAGCACAGAGACAACCGGACTCCGTCATCTTCCCCCCGACCACCTGAGAACACAGTGCCCATGAGTAAGGAACCTCACTGCACACAGACTGAGGTTAACATGAGAAGAAGAAGGACGGAAGAGGAAGAGAAGAAGAAGAAAGAGGAGGAAGAGGAGAAGAAGAAGAAGAAGAAGGAACAGGAGCAGGAGAAGAAGGAGAAAATGAAGATGGAGAAGAAGATGAAGAAGGAGAAGAAAGAGAAGATGGAGGAGACAAAGAAGAAGAAGGAGAAGAACAAGAGGAAGAAGAAGGAGAAGAAGAAGGACAAGAACAAGAAGAAGAAGAAGGAGAAGAAGATGAAGAAGAAGGAGAAGGAGGGAAGAAAAAGAATAAAGAGAAGAAGAAGAAAGAGAAGATGGAGAAGACAAAGAAGAAGAAGAAGAAGAAGATGGAGAAGGAGAAGAAGGAGAAGAAGAAGAAGAGTGCATCACCTTGAGTCCCAGCAGAGCTCCCGTATCCGCAGGAACCGTCCCATCCTTCATCCTCTTGTTCAGCAGAATTCGACCAATCAGACGCTCCCCATCCTTGGACGGCTGCCATGTGACCGCTTGCTGATGAGTCACAGTGGTAAACATAGGTGGTTGCATAGCAACAGCAAGAACAAACCAACAACATTTCAGTATAATCAGCTGACTGAAGACAAATCTGATCAGGTTTGATTACTCTGATCAATGAAGATGACCAGGATGTTTGATAAATAAGTTCTGCTGCTCTCTGCTCCCACTGCAGGCTCCGCCTCCTCACAGGTATCAGGTGTCCCTCCCTGACTCATGGATGCATTATAAGAGCGTGGTCACTCATTAACCCGTCGACCTCGACCATAAAACAGACGTCTGTTAAACTGTTGACAGGACGCCTCAAACTATAAACGTCAGTTATGACTCTTTCTATTATGAACTTTTCATTCATGGAGGTTTTATATTTGTAAAACTTTCCTCAAGCTGAGAAAAGTGATTTAAAAATCTGTGACATCATCACAATGTAAAGTCTGTGGGCTGAGTGGGAACACGTGGGCGGGGCCAGCGGGAGAAACGCCACTGCACATGATCAGCGGGCCGAACAACGTGGAAGCAAAACCCAGAAAATAGAAACGTTTTTTGCTGTCTGCACCAGCTGAGCAGTTACATCCATGACTGAAGTCAGTATCCCACAATCCTTCATGTTTATGGTTGTGATGACTCATCAGGAGGCGGAGCTTGAGACGGGGCACAGCTCACTTCCTGTCAACTAAATCTAACTCCTGTTTACAGAGCAGAGACATCAATAACTAACAGACAGACAGGTGGAGAACAGACAGACAGGTGGAGGCAAGACAGACAGGTGGAGGCGAGACAGACAGACAGGTGGAGGAGAGACAGACAGACAGGTGGGGAACAGACAGACAGGTGGAGAACAGACAGACAGACAGGTGGAGAACAGACAGACAGACAGGTGGAGAACAGACAGACAGGTGGAGGAGAGACAGACAGACAGGTGGAGGAGAGACAGACAGGTGGAGAACAGACAGACAGACAGACAGGTGGAGGAGAGACAGACAGGTGGAGAACAGACAGACAGACAGACAGACAGGTGGAGGAGAGACAGACAGACAGGTGGAGAACAGACAGACAGACAGACAGGTGGAGAACAGACAGACAGGTGGAGGCGAGACAGACAGACAGGTGGAGGCGAGACAGACAGACAGGTGGAGGAGAGACAGACAGACAGGTGGGGAACAGACAGACAGGTGGAGGAGAGAAAGACAGGTGGAGAACAGACAGACAGACAGGTGGAGAACAGACAGACAGGTGGAGGAGAGACAGACAGACAGGTGGAGGAGAGACAGACAGGTGGAGAACAGACAGACAGACAGACAGACAGGTGGAGGAGAGACAGACAGGTGGAGAACAGACAGACAGACAGACAGACAGGTGGAGAACAGACAGACAGACAGACAGGTGGAGAACAGACAGACAGACAGACAGATGGAGGAGAGACAGACAGACAGGTGGAGAACAGACAGACAGACAGGTGGAGAACAGACAGACAGGTGGAGGAGAGACAGACAGGTGGAGGAGAGACAGACAGACAGGTGGAGAACAGACAGACAGACAGGTGGAGAACAGACAGACAGGTGGAGGAGAGACAGACAGGTGGAGGAGAGACAGACAGACAGGTGGAGAACAGACAGACAGACAGGTGGAGAACAGACAGACAGGTGGAGGAGAGACAGACAGACAGGTGGAGAGACAGACAGACAGGTGGAGGCAAGACAGACAGGTGGAGGCGAGACAGAGACAGGTGGAGAACAGACAGACAGGTGGAGGAGAGACAGACAGACAGGTGGGGAACAGACAGACAGGTGGAGGAGAGACAGACAGACAGGTGGGGAACAGACAGACAGGTGGAGGAGAGAAAGACAGGTGGAGAACAGACAGACAGGTGGAGGAGAGACAGACAGACAGGTGGAGGAGAGACAGACAGGTGGAGAACAGACAGACAGACAGACAGGTGGAGGAGAGACAGACAGGTGGAGAACAGACAGACAGACAGACAGGTGGAGGAGAGACAGACAGACAGGTGGAGAACAGACAGACAGGTGGAGGCGAGACAGACAGGTGGAGAGACAGACAGACAGGTGGAGGAGAGACAGACAGGTGGAGGAGAGACAGACAGACAGGTGGAGGAGAGACAGACAGACAGGTGGAGGAGAGACAGACAGGTGGAGGAGAGACAGACAGACAGGTGGAGGAGAGACAGACAGACAGGTGGAGAACAGACAGACAGACAGACAGGTGGAGGAGAGACAGACAGACAGGTGGAGAACAGACAGACAGGTGGAGGCGAGACAGACAGACAGGTGGAGGAGAGACAGACAGACAGGTGGAGAACAGACAGACAGGTGGAGGCGAGACAGACAGGTGGAGAGACAGACAGACAGGTGGAGGAGAGACAGACAGGTGGAGGAGAGACAGACAGACAGGTGGAGAACAGACAGACAGACAGGTGGAGGAGAGACAGACAGGTGGAGGAGAGACAGACAGACAGGTGGAGAACAGACAGACAGACAGGTGGAGAACAGACAGACAGGTGGAGGAGAGACAGACAGACAGGTGGAGAACAGACAGACAGGTGGAGAACAGACAGACAGGTGGAGGAGAGACAGACAGGTGGAGGAGAGACAGACAGACAGGTGGAGAACAGACAGACAGACAGGTGGAGAACAGACAGACAGGTGGAGGAGAGACAGACAGACAGGAGGAGAGACAGACAGACAGGTGGAGGAGAGACAGACAGACAGGTGGAGAGACAGACAGACAAGTGGAGGAGAGACAGACAGACAGGTGGAGGAGAGACAGACAGACAGGTGGAGAGACAGACAGACAAGTGGAGGTGGGGTTAGATTGATGGATAGGTGGAGTGGGAGGGGCTTAGTCCTACCATAGACATGGGTGCAGGCTCGCCATGCCAGGAACCGTGATCCCACCATTGGCTGTCCATGTCTCCTAGCAACCGGGAGAGCAGAGGTCAGAGGTGATTCAAACAGTTTTAGATCACAGTCACATTTTCTCAGTTTGTGTTCTTGTCTGTTCTGAAATCTAACAGCTTCATGTTTTTACTGGACAGAACAGCAGCGCACACACATCACCACATGTACACACATCACCACATGTACACACATCACCACATGTACACATCACCACACGTACACACATCACCACATGTACACACATCACCACATGTACACATCACCACATGCACACACATCACCACATGTATACACATCACCACATGTATACACATCACCACATGTACACACATCACCACATGTATACATCACCACATGTACACACATCACCACATGTACACATCACCACACGTACACACATCACCACATGTACACACATCACCACATGTACACATCACCACATGCACACACATCACCACATGTATACACATCACCACATGTACACACATCACCACATGTACACATCACCACATGTACACACATCACCACATGTACACGCATCACCACATGTATACACATCACCACATGTATACATATCACCACATGTACACACATCACCACATGTATACACATCACCACATGTACACATCACCACATGTACACACATCACCACATGTACACATCACCACATGTACACACATCACCACACGTACACACATCACCACACGTACACACATCACCACATGTACACACATCACCACATGCACACACATCACCACATGTACACACATCACCACATGTACACACATCACCACATTTACACACATCACCACATTTACACACATCACCACACGTACACACATCACCACACGTACACACATCACCACATTTACACACATCACCACACGTACACATCACCACACGTACACACATCACCACATGTACACACATCACCACACGTACACACATCACCACATGCACACACATCACCACATGTACACACATCACCACATGTACACACATCACCACACGTACACACATCACCACACGTACACACATCACCACATGTACACACATCACCACACGTACACACATCACCACATGCACACACATCACCACATGCACACACATCACCACATGTACACACATCACCACACGTACACACATCACCACATGCACACACATCACCACATGCACACACATCACCACATGTACACACATCACCACATTTACACACATCACCACATGTACACACATCACCACATGTACACACATCACCACATGCACACACATCACCACATGTACACACATCACCACACGTACACACATCACCACATGTACACATCACCACATGTACACACATCACCACATGTACACACATCACCACATTTATACACATCACCACATGCACACACATCACCACATGTACACATCACCACATGTACACACATCACCACATTTACACACATCACCACATGTACACACATCACCACATGTACACATCACCACATGTACACACATCACCACATGTACACACATCACCACATGTACACACATCACCACATGTACACATCACCACATGTACACATCACCACATGTACACACATCACCACATGTACACACATCACCACATTTATACACATCACCACATGCACACACATCACCACATGTACACATCACCACATGTACACACATCACCACATGTACACACATCACCACATTTATACACATCACCACATGCACACACATCACCACATGTACACATCACCACATGTACACACATCACCACATTTATACACATCACCAAATGTACACACATCACCACACGTACACACATCACCACATTTACACACATCACCACATGTACACATCACCACATGTACACACATCACCACATGTACACATCACCACATTTACACACATCACCACATGTACACATATCACCACATGTACACACATCACCACACGTGCACACATCACCACATGTACACATCACCACATGTACACACATCACCACATGTACACACATCACCACATGTACACATATCACCACATGTACACACATCACCACACGTGCACACATCACCACATGTACACACATCACCACATGTATACACATCACCACATTTACACACATCACCACATGTACACACATCACCACATGTATACACATCACCACATGTACACACATCACCACATGTACACACATCACCACATGTACACACATCACCACACGTGCACACATCACCACATGTACACATCACCACATGTACACACATCACCACATGTACACATCACCACATTTACACACATCACCACACGTACACACATCACCACATGTACACACATCACCACATGTACACACATCACCACATGTACACATCACCACATTTACACACATCACCACACGTACACACATCACCACACGTACACACATCACCACATGTACACACATCACCACATGTACACATCACCACATTTACACACATCACCACACGTACACACATCACCACACGTACACACATCACCACATGTACACACATCACCACATGTACACATCACCACATGTACACACATCACCACATGTACACATCACCACATTTACACACATCACCACACGTACACACATCACCACATGTACACACATCACCACATGTACACACATCACCACATGTACACATCACCACATGTACACATCACCACATGTACACACATCACCACATGTACTTACATCACCACATGTACACACATCACCACATGTACACACATCACCACACGTACACATCACCACACGTACACATCACCACATGTACACACATCACCACATGTACTTACATCACCACATGTACACACATCACCACATGTGCACACATCACCACATGTACACACATCACCACATGTACACACATCACCACATGTATACACATCACCACATGTATACACATCACCACATGTACACACATCACCACATGTATACACATCACCACATGTACACACATCACCACACGTACACACATCACCACACGTACACATCACCACATGTACACACATCACCACACGTACACATCACCACATGTACACACATCACCACACGTACACATCACCACATGTACACACATCACCACATGTACACACATCACCACATGTACACACATCACCACACGTACACATCACCACATGTACACACATCACCACATGTACACACATCACCACATGTACACATCACCACATGTACACACATCACCACATGTACACACATCACCACACGTACACATCACCACATGTACACACATCACCACATGTACACACATCACCACATGTACACACATCACCACACGTACACATCACCACATGTACACACATCACCACATGTACACATCACCACATGTACACATCACCACATGTACACATCACCACATGTACACACATCACCACATGTACACACATCACCACATGTACACATCACCACATGTACACACATCACCACATGTACACACATCACCACATGTATACACATCACCACATGTACACACATCACCACATGTACACACATCATCACATGTACACACATCACCACATTTACACACATCACCACATTTACACACATCACCACATGTACACACATCACCACATTTACACACATCACCACATGTACACACATCACCACATTTACACACATCACCACATGTACACACATCACCACATGTGCACACATCACCACATGTATACATCACCACATGTATACACATCACCACATGTATACACATCACCACATGTGCACACATCACCACATGTATACATCACCACATGTATACACATCACCACATGTATACACATCATCACATGTACACACATCACCACATGTATACACATCACCACATGTATACATCACCACATGTATACACATCACCACATGTATACACATCACCACATGTATACACATCACCACATGTATACATCACCACATGTATACACATCACCACATGTATACACATCACCACATGTGCACACATCACCACATGTATACATCACCACATGTATACACATCACCACATGTATACACATCATCACATGTACACACATCACCACATGTATACACATCACCACATGTATACACATCACCACATGTATACATCACCACATGTATACACATCACCACATGTATACACATCACCACATGTGCACACATCACCACATGTACACACATCACCACATGTATACACATCACCACATGTATACATCACCACATGTATACACATCACCACATGTATACACATCACCACATGTATACACATCACCACATGTGCACACATCACCACATGTACACACATCACCACATGTATACACATCACCACATGTATACATCACCACATGTATACACATCACCACATGTATACACATCACCACATGTACACACATCACCAGATGTACACACATCACCACATGTATACACATCACCACATGTGCACACATCACCACATGTGCACACATCACCACATGTGCACACATCACCACATGTACACACATCACCACATGTATACACATCACCACATGTATACATCACCACATGTATACACATCACCACATGTATACACATCACCACATGTATACACATCACCACATGTATACATCACCACATGTATACACATCACCACATGTATACACATCATCACATGTACACACATCACCACATGTATACACATCACCACATGTATACATCACCACATGTATACACATCACCACATGTATACACATCACCACATGTGCACACATCACCACATGTACACACATCACCACATGTATACACATCACCACATGTATACATCACCACATGTATACACATCACCACATGTATACACATCACCACATGTGCACACATCACCACATGTACACACATCATCACATGTACACACATCACCACATGTGCACACATCACCACATGTACACACATCACCACATGTACACACATCACCACATGTACACATCACCACATGTACACACATCACCACATGCACACACATCACCACATGTGCACACATCACCACATGTACACACATCATCACATGTACACACATCACCACATTTACACATCACCACATGTACACATCACCACATGTACACACATCACCACATGTACACATCACCACATGTACACATCACCACATGTACACACATCACCACATGTACACACATCACCACATGTACACATCACCACATGTACACACATCACCACATGTACACATCACCACATGTACACACATCACCACATGTACACACATCACCACATGTACACATCACCACATGTACACACATCACCACATTTACACATCACCACATGTACACATCACCACATGTACACATCATCACATGTACACACATCACCACATTTACACATCACCACATTTACACATCACCACATGTACACACATCACCACATGTACACATCACCACATGTACACACATCACCACATGTACACATCACCACATGTACACACATCACCACATGTACACACATCACCACATGTACACATCACCACATGTACACACATCACCACATTTACACATCACCACATGTACACACATCACCACATTTACACATCACCACATGTACACACATCACCACATGTACACACATCACCACATGTACACACATCACCACATTTACACACATCACCACATGTACACACATCACCACATGTACACACATCACCACATTTACACACATCACCACATGTACACACATCACCACATTTACACACATCACCACATGTACACACATCACCACATGTACACACATCACCACATGTACACACATCACCACACGTACACACATCACCACATGTACACACATCACCACATGTACACACATCACCACATGTACACATCACCACATGTACACATCACCACATGTACACACATCACCACATGTACACACATATATATGGATTCAAATCAACACATCACTCTGTATTCACATTAGTTTTATTGTTAAGCTACATAACAGTTTGTGTTTTTATTACAGCTACATTACAAACTGAATAACATTATTTAATGAGGTTATTTCTTCTTGATAAAAGTCTGTTAGTGGAGCTTTGAGTAGATGATTTAGTCGCAGTACAGTCAGGTTCAGCTGTGTTGAAGCTGAGCTGCTGTTCCACTTACACAATGATCGGACTGCGTCCTCTCGTCTTCCAGAGTTTCTACTCTCAAGTCAAACTTGCCACGTCCAAACTTTCAAGTACACAAGTCTGAACTTGGCGTACTTGGTATTGAGAAAGGCCTCAAGTGAATCTGTTTAAGCTAGAAGCTAATGCTAACTGTTCAGACAGAGGTCAGTGTCCCATAATGCAACACTGCTATGACCTGCTGTTAGAACCAAACATAGAACATTAATGTTGGTTCTCTGAACTCTGTCAACAGCGTTGTCTGTTTTAATGAGCGGGTTCCTGTTCTGTCTGTTCTCTGAGTATCAGGGTTCCTCTGGGACAGAAACAGCAACACACCAACAAAGAAGAGAAGAAGACTTACAGTTGGTAACATAAACAACGCAGGATGTTAATAGATGATGAGGACGAAATAAATTCACATGCTTGTTAAAACTGAAGGATTCACTGTGAAACACTGCAGATGATGGTGATAAACCATTTCACTCCCTGAGGGAATTCAGTTCATTCATCCTTGATTATTGCAGCACAAACACAACTCGTCGAACAAATGAATGCAATAGAAAAACACTTTCCAGACTCCAAGGTTGTTGTTTTAGGAGACTTTAACAGACAGCATGTTACCTGCCCCCCCCCCCCCCCCCCCCCCTCATCTGTTAAGACCTCATATTGCTCTGATCCCTGTGCAGCCCTGTGGCTCTCTGATCAATGTTTAATTCCCCTAATCCCGACCTACAGGCACAAGCTTCAATGTGCCAAGCCTGCGGTGAACACTGCAAAAAGATGGACAAGGGAGGGCGTTAAATCTACAGTCCTGCCTGGACGGTGCTGACAGGACATCTGCAGAGAGATGTCAGCTGATCTGGATGAGTATGGAGACACTGTACCATCTTATGTCAGTTTTTGTGAGGACAACTGCATCCCCACCGGGACCGAGGGTCAAGTACAACAACAACAAGCCCACATGGTTCACTGCAGAGCTCAACAAGGCAGAGGAGCGGAGATCAGAGCCTCTGCAGGCGGGTATAAGGAGAGGCGGATCTAGATCAATATTCATGGGGTGGCAGAATATACATATATAACATATATATGCTGATTTAATCGCAAACAATCACAGATATCAATATTTGCTGAAAAAACCCCAAATGAAGATATTTTAACTCAAAAACATTATAGTAGCACATAAGACGAGTGTTGAATAGAAATATCTAAAGGCATTAGAAATCAATACGTTGTTTTATTTCCAAATCTTCAGACATTTTTTCCAAATACATGAAATGTGGCCATAACAGATCATTCAATTATATGAGTCCATTTATGTTTTTAACACATTACTTTTAAAATTAATCTAAACTAATGCGTCCAGTTTGACAACCCCAACATATAAATATATATATTTATATACATATATGATTTTATTTATCTTAATGGTTTTGGATTTTCCAACCAATAAACATGAAAGACTAAAGGTTAATTCCACCTTTAATCCCTCCTAGCTCCTCCACCCTCTGGCCATCAGCTCCTCTGACCATCAGCTCCTCCATCCTCTGACCATCAGCTCCTCCATCCTCTGACCATCAGCTCCTCCACCCTCTGACCATCAGCTCCTCCACCCTCTGACCATCAGCTCCTCTGACCATCAGCTCCTCCATCCTCTGACCATCAGCTCCTCTGACCATCAGCTCCTCCACCCTCTGACCATCAGCTCCTCTGACCATCAGCTCCTCCACCCTCTGACCATCAGCTCCTCTGACCATCAGCTCCTCTGACCATCAGCTCCTCCACCCTCTGACCATCAGCTCCTCCATCCTCTGGCCATCAGCTCCTCCATCCTCTGACCATCAGCTCCTCCATCCTCTGGCCATCAGCTCCTCCATCCTCTGACCATCAGCTCCTCCATCCTCTGGCCATCAGCTCCTCTGACCATCAGCTCCTCTGACCATCAGCTCCTCCATCCTCTGACCATCAGCTCCTCTGACCATCAGCTCCTCCACCCTCTGACCATCAGCTCCTCCATCATCTGACCATCAGCTCCTCCACCCTCTGACCATCAGCTCCTCTGACCATCAGCTCCTCTGACCATCAGCTCCTCCACCCTCTGACCATCAGCTCCTCTGACCATCAGCTCCTCTGACCATCAGCTCCTCCATCCTCTGACCATCAGCTCCTCTGACCATCAGCTCCTCTGACCATCAGCTCCTCCATCCTCTGACCATCAGCTCCTCTGACCATCAGCTCCTCTGACCATCAGCTCCTCCATCATCTGACCATCAGCTCCTCTGACCATCAGCTCCTCTGACCATCAGCTCCTCCATCATCTGACCATCAGCTCCTCCATCATCTGACCATCAGCTCCTCCATCCTCTGACCATCAGCTCCTCTGACCATCAGCTCCTCCACCCTCTGACCATCAGCTCCTCCATCATCTGACCATCAGCTCCTCCATCATCTGACCATCAGCTCCTCCACCCTCTGACTATCAGCTCCTCCACCCTCTGACCATCAGCTCCACCATCCTCTGACCATCAGCTCCTCTGACCATCAGCTCCTCCATCCTCTGACCATCAGCTCCTCTGACCATCAGCTCCTCTGACCATCAGCTCCTCCATCATCTGACCATCAGCTCCTCTGACCATCAGCTCCTCTGACCATCAGCTCATCTGACCATCAGCTCCTCTGACCATCAGCTCCTCCATCATCTGACCATCAGCTCCTCTGACCATCAGCTCCTCCATCATCTGACCATCAGCTCCTCTGACCATCAGCTCCTCTGACCATCAGCTCCTCCATCATCTGACCATCAGCTCCTCCATCCTCTGACCATCAGCTCCTCTGACCATCAGCTCCTCCATCATCTGACCATCAGCTCCTCTGACCATCAGCTCCTCTGACCATCAGCTCCTCCACCCTCTGACCATCAGCTCCTCCATCATCTGACCATCAGCTCCTCTGACCATCAGCTCCTCCACCCTCTGACTATCAGCTCCTCCATCATCTGACCATCAGCTCCTCCATCCTCTGACCATCAGCTCCTCCATCATCTGACCATCAGCTCCTCCATCCTCTGACCATCAGCTCCTCTGACCATCAGCTCCTCTGACCATCAGCTCCTCTGACCATCAGCTCCTCCACCCTCTGACCATCAGCTCCTCTGACCATCAGCTCCTCCACCCTCTGACCATCAGCTCCTCCATCATCTGACCATCAGCTCCTCCATCATCTGACCATCAGCTCCTCCACCCTCTGACTATCAGCTCCTCCACCCTCTGACCATCAGCTCCTCCATCCTCTGACCATCAGCTCCTCTGACCATCAGCTCCTCTGACCATCAGCTCCTCCACCCTCTGACCATCAGCTCCTCCATCCTCTGACCATCAGCTCCTCCATCCTCTGACCATCAGCTCCTCTGACCATCAGCTCCTCCACCCTCTGACCATCAGCTCCTCCATCATCTGACCATCAGCTCCTCCATCCTCTGACCATCAGCTCCTCTGACCATCAGCTCCTCCACCCTCTGACCATCAGCTCCTCCATCCTCTGACCATCAGCTCCTCCATCCTCTGACCATCAGCTCCTCTGACCATCAGCTCCTCCAGCTGGGTGGTGGGGCAGCAGCAGTAAGCAGCTGACTGTATATTTCACCAAACTGGACTCAACATTGTCACGTTTCGCTGTTACATAATTTAATTGTTTATGAACTTCATATTTAATTCTTTAATTCTTGGTCCATATTTCCTTTGAACGATCAATATTTTATTTCAAGGGTTATAATCCATTTCAAAACTCTTATTATTCCATACTGTAAATAGATTTTAGATTTTAAATGTAACAAACAGGTTCTGATTCTGTTTGCATCAAACTTTCTGAACCTTCATCTGAAGGAAACACAAGTTCAAACTGTCCAACATACCGACTGTAATCCGTCTTTACACATACAGCTCAGCCTAAGCTGCTTTAAACACACACACACACACACATACACACACACACACACACACACACACACACACACATACACAGTCGTGTTTCCATCATTTCAGACGACGTTACACTGACTTACATTAATTTCCTGGAGACTTATCCTAACCTTAACATAACCCTAAACTAACCTTAACATAACCCTAAACTAAGCTTAAGGTAACCCTAAACTAACCTTAACACAACCCTAAACTAACCTTAACATAACCCTAAACTAACCTTAATGTAACCCTAAACTAACCTTAACGTAACCCTAAACTAACCTTAACATAACCCTAAACTAACCTTAACGTAACCCTAAACTAACCTTAACGTAACCCTAAACTAACCTTAATGTAACCCTAAACCAACCTTAACGTAACCCTAAACTAACCTTAACGTAACCCTAAACTAACCTTAACGTAACCCTAAACTAACCTTAATGTAACCCTAAACTAACCTTAACGTAACCCTAAACTAACCATAACATAACCCTAAACTAACCTTAACATAACCCTAAACTAACCATAACATAACCCTAAACTAACCATAACGTAACCCTAAACTAACCATAACGTAACCCTAAACTAACCTTGACATAACCCTAAACCAACCTTAACGTAACCCTAAACCAACCTTAACGTAACCCTAAACCAACCTTAACGTAACCCTAAACTAACCATAACATAACCCTAAACCAACCTTAACGTAACCCTAAACTAACCATAACATAACCCTAAACCAACCTTAACATAACCCTAAACTAACCTTAACATAACCCTAAACTAACCTTAACGTAACCCTAAACTAACCTTAATGTAACCCTAAACTAACCTTAACATAACCCTAAACTAACCTTAACGTAACCCTAAACTAACCTTAATGTAACCCTAAACTAACCTTAACGTAACCCTAAACTAACCATAACGTAACCCTAAACTAACCTTAACATAACCCTAAACTAACCTTAACATAACCCTAAACTAACCTTAACGTAACCCTAAACTAACCTTAATGTAACCCTAAACTAACCTTAACATAACCCTAAACTAACCTTAACGTAACCCTAAACTAACCTTAATGTAACCCTAAACTAACCTTAACGTAACCCTAAACTAACCATAACGTAACCCTAAACTAACCTTAACATAACCCTAAACTAACCATAACATAACCCTAAACTAACCATAACGTAACCCTAAACTAACCATAACGTAACCCTAAACTAACCATAACGTAACCCTAAACTAACCATAACATAACCCTAAACTAACCATAACGTAACCCTAAACTAACCTTGACATAACCCTAAACCAACCTTAACGTAACCCTAAACCAACCTTAACGTAACCCTAAACTAACCTTAACGTAACCCTAAACTAACCTTAACGTAACCCTAAACCAACCTTAACGTAACCCTAAACTAACCTTAACGTAACCCTAAACTAACCTTAATGTAATCCTAAACTAACCTTAACGTAACCCTAAACTAACCTTAATGTAACCCTAAACTAACCTTAACTTTAAACCAAGTCTTCACCTTAAAGTTAATGATTTACGAGACTTTTGCTTTTTGTCCCCATAAGAGAGGAGTCCCCATAACGTATGAATACCTGACACACACATACACACACACACACACACACACACACACACACACACTCAGATGCTAACAGGTCTGTCTGAACAGCCCTCCTCCTCACTGTGGGTGTGTTTGTCCTCACCCACCTGCTCTCACCCACTTGTCCTCACCCACATGTCCTCACCCACCTGTCCTCACCCACCTGTCCTCACCCACTTGTCCTCACACACCTGTCCTCACCCACCTGTCCTCACCACCTGCTCTCACCCACCTGTCCTCACCCACCTGTCCTCACCCACTTGTCCTCACACACCTGTCCTCACCCACCTGTCCTCACCACCTGCTCTCACCCACATGTCCTCACACATCTGTCCTCACTCACCTGTCTACACCCACATGTCCTCACCCACTTGTCTTCACACACCTGTCCTCACCCACCTGTCCTCACCCACTTGTCCTCACCCACTTGTCTTCACACACCTGTCCTCACCCACCTGTCCTCACCCACTTGTCCTCACCCACTTGTCCTCACACACCTGTCCTCACCCACCTGTCCTCACCCACTTGTCCTCACCCACTTGTCTTCACACACCTGTCCTCACCCACCTGTCCTCACCCACTTGTCCTCACCCACTTGTCTTCACACACCTGTCCTCACACACCTGTCCTCACCCACCTGTCCTCACCCACTTGTCCTCACCCACCTGTCCTCACACATCTGTCCTCACTCACCTGTCTACACCCACATGTCCTCACCCACTTGTCCTCACACATCTGCTCTCACCCACATGTCTTCACCCACATGTCCTCACCCACTTGTCCTCACCCACCTGCTCTCACCCACATGTCCTCACCCACCTGTCCTCACACATCTGTCCTCATCCACCTGTCCTCACACATCTGTCCTCATCCACATGTCTTCACCCACATGTCCTCACCCACCTGTCCTCACCCACATGTCCTCACCCACCTGCTCTCACCCACCTGTCCTCACCCACCTGCTCTCACCCACATGTCCTCACCCACCTGTCCTCACACATCTGTCCTCATCCACCTGTCCTCACCCACTTGTCCTCACACACCTGTCCTCACCCACCTGTCCTCACCCACTTGTCCTCACACATCTGTCCTCACCCACCTGCTCTCACCCACTTGTCCTCACCCACTTGTCCTCACACACCTGTCCTCACACATCTGTCCTCACTCACCTGTCTACACCCACATGTCCTCACCCACCTGCTCTCACCCACTTGTCCTCACACACCTGTCCTCACCCACTTGTCCTCACCCACTTGTCCTCACACATCTGTCCTCACCCACATCCTCACCCACCTGTCCTCACCCACCTGTCCTCATCCACATCCTCACCCACATCCTCACCCACCTGTCCTCATCCACATCCTCACCCACATCCTCACCCACCTGTCCTCACCCACTTGTCCTCACCCACCTGTCCTTGGGATCGGAGACGCCAACATCCTACAGATCACCAAGAATCAGCTGTTTACAGTGACATCACAGGAACAGGTGAGCAGTACTCCCTGTCAGGTGCATTGCCTCCTGCTCCTGTTGTCGCGTCTCCACAGTGTGTCCTGAGGCATGCTGGGTAATCCACACCTCCTCTTTAATCCAATAGAAATAGAGTTGAGATGGCAGCCCAGCAGCACCGGAGCAGCCTGGGTTCTGCTCTAATCTGGATCAGATTATCAGACCGGTTCTCTGGGTCCTCTGGGGCCTCCGGGTCCTCCGGGATCCTCTGGGCCGGGACCGGTTAGGTCTGAGGGCCTGCTGAAGGTTCTGCTGTTCTTGTTCTCCTCCTGATGTCTTCAGAGTGACGGCAGCAGAGATTCTGAGCTGCTCTGTCACCTCCAGACCTGAGAGGAGGGGCTGAGAACCGTCTGAGCCAATCAGAGCTCATAATCTCTGACCAGCTGACTCCTGCTCCAATGACACGAAGGCAGCAGATTAACTCATCAGCCTGACATCTGAGCTGACAGATGACCTGCAGCAACAACTAGAACCCTACAGAACAGTGACATAACCCTAAGGAAGAGAACGCTGCAACAGAGCTGCACCCTGCAGAACCTCAGCAGAACCCAGACACGTGTAGAACCCTGTAGAACAGTGGCAGAACCCTGAGCAACAGCAGAGGAACCCTACAGAACAACAGAACATCCTCTTAGCAAGCCAAGGTTAAAGGAATCCTGGGAGTTGAGGACCATAACAATAGAACTGAACTTTTTTGCCATGCATTGCCGTTCCTGATGTCTATTGAAGAGAAGACGATAGATATAAAATAGTAGATGACTGATGGAACAACCGTCCGCCATCTTACCTGAGTATTGTTTACAATGGTTGTCGGCTGTGCAACACCGAACTGCTTTACTATAAGGACCAGAGAGACCAGGGAGGCTGGCAATAACTCTCCACACATCAGTATAGAGTAGAGATTTATTTATTTTACATATGGGTGAACATAAACTATAAATGTTAGTGAACAAGGTAACTTTATTGTTAGCTACCAAGTAACAGACCAGCTGAGTTCTAAGTCAAAGTTATTGCTGATTGCTGATTGCTAGCTCTCAACAGCATTGATCTGTTAGCTAAACTGATACGTTATAACCAGCAAACACTGTTTTAATGTTTTTATTAATATTACCCCAACATCTGACCGATAAGCAGCTGATTTTATGCCAATCAAGTGTTAATAACAAGAAGTGCTCGTCTTCACTCCAGAATCCCATTTCATAATATCTCAAGACAAATCCAGCAAGTCACTAACGTTACAATCTACAGAAACAGTGAAGCCTCGGCAAATCAACACAACAGTAACGTTAGACAGGAAGGAACCAACCACACAATCAGCAAACATACTGTTATTCCATGTTACATGTTCACCACATCCAGCTAAACCAGAATTAGCCGCCCTGAATCCCGCAATCACTCGTCATACATTAACATCACTTGCTGTCAGCTCACCTCATGCTGACACAGTTTCTCTTTTCAGTAAAGCAAATATAAAATAATCAATGTCTTGATCAGGTAAAGTAATCCAGTCAGAGAAAGGAGATTTGTACTTCAGCAGTTCAGGTTAAATTTGGTCACATGATGTGCTCAACAAGCATATGAAGACCCCGGGATTTAACTAATAATAACTCTAACCCTGCACTAGCATGTCTAATGCATGAATAATAACTCTAACCCTGCACTAGCATGTCTAATGCATGAATAATAACTCTAACCCTGCACTAGCATGTCTAATGCATGAATAATAACTCTAACCCTGCACTAGCATGTCTAATGCATGAATAATAACTCTAACCCTGCACTAGCATGTCTAATGCATGAATAATAACGCAGTTAAACATTATTATGTGTGATATGTGAAAATAGGCTATTGCATATAAATACACATGTTCACATGTTTTAACAGCAAAAATTAAAAATAAAGGTTATACATGAATAAATGCAACCTAATAGGCGCAGTGTGTGTGTGTGTGTATGTGTGTGTGTGTGTGTGTGTGTGTGTGTATGTGTGTATGTGTGTGTGTATGAGATTATCTTCATAACTGACAGCATGATTTGTTCTCTTGGAGCTTTAATAATCAAAAGTCTAGACAGACACGGTTGTCTTGTGCTTTTATTATATTATAAACACAACATAAAGGTTCAAATAACAGCAAGTTTAAAACTGGACCCAGTTTATTTATATATTATATATTATATATTATATATTATATATTATATATTATGTTATTTATATGGCGCCAAATCACAGCAAAACTCATCTCAGGCTGTTTTCACTGCCGGCTGTATGAGGAGGCCTCTGTTTGAGTTGGACTGACCTTTGACCTCCAAGAGGAACCTTAATGATTTCCTTGTGAATTTATTCTGCTTTCTTAATAAACTGTTGTGTTAACATGCATTTAAGTTTAGTACGTTCCTTTGTTGCTGTCCCGAGGGCTTTAAAGGTACCTCAGTCAACAGGAGCCCAACAGAACAGAAGAACCACCGAGAACAGACGTGGTACCTTACAGAGCTTTAACAGAACCTTAAAATCACTGCAGACTACAGATTACAACCATCCAGAACATGAAGCATGAAACCTGTAGAACTACAGAAGATCCCAGAGAGATGTTCTGCCCTCTACAGGAGGTCAGAGGTCACAGTCTGCCTGTTTGGTTCTTGTGGGAACCCTCTGCTGTCCGTCAGAGGAGCTGCAGGTGAGTTCAGCTCTAAGAAGATTATCACACTGAGCTAATTATCGTCAGAGAGAGAGAACACGCTGGGAACATCAGCCACGTTCCCTCACTGGAACCCTGCCCGCGTCTAAGCCCCTCCCACCGAGGACGCAGGAGAGACCTGAGGACACCAAGCAAGGAGAGAGGACACGAGGAAACCAAGCTAGGAGAGAGGACACGAGGAAACCAAGCTAGGAGAGAGGACACAAGGAAACCAAGCGAGGAGAGAGGACACAAGGAAACCAAGCGAGGAGAGAGGACACGAGGAAACCAAGCTAGGAGAGAGGACACGAGGAAACCAAGCAAGGAGAGAGGACACGAGGAAACCAAGCTAGGAGAGAGGACACGAGGAAACCAAGCTAGGAGAGAGGACACGAGGAAACCAAGCTAGGAGAGAGGACACGAGGAAACCAAGCTAGGAGAGAGGACACGAGGAAACCAAGCTAGGAGAGAGGACACGAGGAAACCAAGCTAGGAGAGAGGACACAAGGAAACCAAGCTAGGAGAGAGGAAACAAGGAAACCAAGCAAGGAGAGAGGAAACAAGGAAACCAAGTGAGGAGAGAGGACACGAGGAAACCAAGCGAGGAGATAGGACACGAGGACACCAAGCGAGGAGAGAGGACACGAGGAAACCAAGCGAGGAGAGAGGACACAAGGAAACCAAGCTAGGAGAGAGGAAACAAGGAAACCAAGCAAGGAGAGAGGACACGAGGAAACCAAGCGAGGAGAGAGGACACAAGGAAACCAAGCAAGGAGAGAGGAAACAAGGAAACCAAGCGAGGAGAGAGGACACGAGGAAACCAAGCGAGGAGAGAGGACACAAGGAAACCAAGCTAGGAGAGAGGAAACAAGGAAACCAAGCAAGGAGAGAGGAAACAAGGACACCAAGCTAGGAGAGAGGACACGAGGAAACCAAGCGAGGAGAGAGGACACGAGGAAACCAAGCGAGGAGAGAGGACACGAGGAAACCAAGCGAGGAGAGAGGACACGAGGAAACCAAGCGAGGAGAGAGGACACGAGGAAACCAAGCGAGGAGAGAGGACACGAGGAAACCAAGCGAGGAGAGAGGACACGAGGAAACCAAGCTAGGAGAGAGGACACGAGGAAACCAAGCGAGGAGAGAGGACACGAGGAAACCAAGCTAGGAGAGAGGACACGAGGAAACCAAGCGAGGAGAGAGGAAACGAGGACACCAAGCTAGGAGAGAGGACACGAGGAAACCAAGCTAGGAGAGAGGACACGAGGAAACCAAGCAAGGAGAGAGGACACGAGGACACCAAGCTAGGAGAGAGGACACGAGGAAACCAAGCTAGGAGAGAGGACACGAGGAAACCAAGCTAGGAGAGAGGACACCAGGAAACCAAGCGAGGAGAGAGGACACCAGGAAACCAAGCTAGGAGAGAGGACACGAGGAAACCAAGCAAGGAGAGAGGAAACGAGGAAACCAAGCTAGGAGAGAGGACACGAGGAAACCAAAGTAGGAGAGAGGACACGAGGAAACCAAGCGAGGAGAGAGGAAACGAGGACACCAAGCTAGGAGAGAGGACACGAGGAAACCAAGCTAGGAGAGAGGACACGAGGAAACCAAGCAAGGAGAGAGGAC
This sequence comes from Thunnus albacares, assembly GCF_914725855.1. Taxonomy (NCBI): domain Eukaryota; kingdom Metazoa; phylum Chordata; class Actinopteri; order Scombriformes; family Scombridae; genus Thunnus; species Thunnus albacares. Next base: position 30,084,627 of record NC_058124.1, on the reverse strand, counting down.
ACGAGGACACCAAGCTAGGAGAGAGGACACGAGGAAACCAAGCTAGGAGAGAGGACACGAGGAAACCAAGCTAGGAGAGAGGACACCAGGAAACCAAGCGAGGAGAGAGGACACCAGGAAACCAAGCTAGGAGAGAGGACACGAGGAAACCAAGCAAGGAGAGAGGAAACGAGGACACCAAGCTAGGAGAGAGGACACGAGGAAACCAAGCTAGGAGAGAGGACACGAGGAAACCAAGCTAGGAGAGAGGACACCAGGAAACCAAGCAAGGAGAGAGGACACGAGGACACCAAGCTAGGAGAGAGGACACGAGGAAACCAAGCTAGGAGAGAGGACACGAGGAAACCAAGCTAGGAGAGAGGACACCAGGAAACCAAGCGAGGAGAGAGGACACCAGGAAACCAAGCTAGGAGAGAGGACACGAGGAAACCAAGCAAGGAGAGAGGAAACGAGGAAACCAAGCAAGGAGAGAGGAAACGAGGAAACCAAGCTAGGAGAGAGGACACGAGGAAACCAAAGTAGGAGAGAGGACACGAGGAAACCAAGCTAGGAGAGAGGACACGAGGAAACCAAGCAAGGAGAGAGGAAACGAGGAAACCAAGCTAGGAGAGAGGACACGAGGAAACCAAAGTAGGAGAGAGGAAACGAGGAAACCAAGCTAGGAGAGAGGACACAAGGAAACCAAGCGAGGAGAGAGGAAACGAGGAAACCAAGCTAGGAGAGAGGACACAAGGAAACCAAGCGAGGAGAGAGGAAACGAGGAAATATGTTTTTAGAGAAATGAGACTTTTACTCTGAAGTGACGTCTGTTTCTGATGACGGCTGTGATCAGCTGATCAGCTGATCAGCTGATGTGATGCAGTTTGTGTCTGAACACATTTGCACTGTGACACTAATAAAGCTGCACAGTTACTGCAGCAGCTGTTTCCTGTTTAACAAACACCTGCATTCAGTATTTATACTGCGTACTGCTCAGTATTTATACTGCGTACTGCTCAGTACTTATACTGCGTACTGCTCAGTATTTATACTGCGTACTGCTCAGTACTTATACTGCGTACTGCTCAGTATTTATACTGTGTACTGCTCAGTATTTATACTGTGTACTGCTCAGTATTTATACTGCGTACTGCTCAGTATTTATACTGCGTACTGCTCAGTATTTATACTGCGTACTGCTCAGTATTTATATTGCTTACTGCTCAGTATTTATACTGCGTACTGCTCAGTACTTATACTGCGTACTGCTCAGTATTTATACTGTGTACTGCTCAGTATTTATATTGCTTACTGCTCAGTACTTATACTGCGTACTGCTCAGTATTTATACTGCGTACTGCTCAGTACTTATACTGCGTACTGCTCAGTATTTATACTGTGAACTGCTCAGTATTTATACTGCGTACTGCTCAGTATTTATATTGCTTACTGCTCAGTACTTATACTGCGTACTGCTCAGTATTTATACTGCGTACTGCTCAGTATTTATACTGCGTACTGCTCAGTATTTATATTGCGTACTGCTCAGTATTTATACTGTGTACTGCTCAGTATTTATATTGCTTACTGCTCAGTACTTATACTGCGTACTGCTCAGTATTTATACTGCGTACTGCTCAGTATTTATATTGCTTACTGCTCAGTACTTATACTGCGTACTGCTCAGTATTTATACTGCGTACTGCTCAGTATTTATACTGCGTACTGCTCAGTATTTATACTGCGTACTGCTCAGTATTTATATTGCGTACTGCTCAGTTGTTGTTGATTGTTTGTGTACAGAATGAGTTCAGTCTCTAATAAAATGTTAACGCAAAGCTTTACATGTAGAGAATGCATTAGCGGCTAGCATGTAGCATGTAGCATGTAGCACTCACGGTCGGGCTCGTCACAGCTGGTGTAGTCGGGCGTGGTCGCCAGGTCCTCCTCTGAGCTGCTGAAGCTGCCAATCACGTGCATCCTCCCCATCCTCCCTCCCCCCTGCACTGCGCTCTCATTGGCCGACTTCCTCTTGAGGGCAGCGCTCGGGTCCAGGTGTTGCTGAGGTACGGGGCTGCTGCGAGGAGAGGAGGGGCTGATGTGGTTGGCTGCCCGGTCCACCGAGTACAACCTCTGACCTCCAGCTCCGACCAATCCTGAAGCCCGAGGCTGCCGGAGAGCTGAGAGCAGAAAACACATGTCAGACTGCTGCCGAGCAAGGCACCAGTAGGTTGATGGTTCTATTCTCTGTCATAAAGCAAGGCACCAGCAGGCTGATGGTTCTATTCTCTGTCATGAAGCAAGGCACCAGTAGGTTGATGGTTCTATTCTCTGTCATGAAGCAAGGCACCAGTAGGTTGATGGTTCTATTCTCTGTCATGAGGCAAGGCACCGTTAGGTTGATGGTTCTATTCCCTGTCATAAAGCAAGGCACCAGTAGGTTGATGGTTCTATTCTCTGTCATGAAGCAAGTCACCAGTAGGTTGATGGTTCTATTCTCTGTCATGAAGCAAGGCACCAGTAGGTTGATGGTTCTATTCTCTGTCATGAAGCAAGGCACCAGTAGGTTGATGGTTCTATTCTCTGTCATAAAGCAAGGCACCAGTAGGTTGATGGTTCTATTCTCTGTCATGAAGCAAGTCACCAGTAGGTTGATGGTTCTATTCTCTGTCATGAAGCAAGGCACCAGTAGGTTGATGGTTCTATTCTCTGTCATAAAGCAAGGCACCGTTAGGTTGATGGTTCTATTCTCTGTCATAAAGCAAGGCACCAGTAGGTTGATGGTTCTATTCTCTGTCATGAAGCAAGGCACCGTTAGGTTGATGGTTCTATTCTCTGTCATGAAGCAAGGCACCAGTAGGTTGATGGTTCTATTCTCTGTCATAAAGCAAGGCACCGTTAGGTTGATGGTTCTATTCTCTGTCATAAAGCAAGGCACCAGTAGGTTGATGGTTCTATTCTCTGTCATGAAGCAAGGCACCAGTAGGTTGATGGTTCTATTCCGTCATGAGGCAAGGCACCAGTAGGTTGATGGTTCTATTCCGTCATGAGGCAAGGCACCGGCAGGCTGATGGTTCTATTCCCTATAATGAAGCAAGGCACCGGCAGGCTGATGGTTCTATTCCCTATAATGAAGCAAGGCACCGGCAGGCTGATGGTTCTATTCCCTATAATGAAGCAAGGCACCGGCAGGCTGATGGTTCTATTCCCTGTAATGAAGCAAGGCACCGGCAGGCTGATGGTTCTATTCCCTGTAATGAAGCAAGACACCGGCAGGCTGATGGTTCTATTCCCTGTCATGAAGCAAGGCACTGGCAGGCTGATGGTTCTATTCCCTGTCATGAAGCAAGGCACCGGCAGGCTGATGGTTCTATTCCCTGTAATGAAGCAAGGCAGCGGCAGGCTGATGGTTCTATTCCCTGTAATGAAGCAAGGCAGCGGCAGGCTGATGGTTCTATTCCCTATAATGAAGCAAGGCAGCGGCAGGCTGATGGTTCTATTCCCTATAATGAAGCAAGGCATCGGCAGATTGATGGTTGTGTTCTCACCGTGCCTCGGGGTCAGGTGATCCTCTGCGGTTTCCAGGGAGATGTCGCTGTGGCGGCGTTGGTGGCGGACCCTGCCAACCTGAGCTAACATCCTCATGGCCTCCTCGCTCGGCTGCGGCTTCACTGGGTAACGAGCCAGGTTGGGGTCGCTACGGTAACGGGCCTGAAACTCCTCCTGCTGCCGCCGCAGCTCGAGCTCATCCTGAACCTGATCCAGAGGGTCCTGAACCAGGAGGAGGAAGGTCACCATCATCACCATGGTAACCACCATCACCATCATCATTACCAGCTATCAGCATCCCCTACAGACTGCAGAGCTCATTACTGCCACACTGCAGGACTGAGGTCACCTCATTAATATTCTGTTAATATTCTGTGAAATGTGATTTATAAAACATCTGATGAACATCAAAATAAAGACCAAATTAAAAATAACGCTGAGTTTACCGTTGGAGAGTACTGGTGGCGTATTGCTCATCGGTGCCGTGAGTAGCCAATGTCACTCCTGTTTGTGTTCGGGACACAACGCTACTAACGCTACATCCTCCTACTAACACACTTGTTAACTGCTGCTATGGGACCTCTTTTCAGCCCTCTCCTATTGTTATTAACCTCACCCCCCCGCCCCCTTTATTTCATGGTATACCCTGGTCTCCCTACTTGTTTTTTCCCCAACCTAGCTTTTCCCCTCCCCCGCTCCTCAATAAAAACTACTGGTTATCCCCCAATTAACTTATCTCTGCTCGCACCGCTGGCATCCTCCACCGCTGCCAATACCTTCATCGCGGCTCCAGACACACCCGCTATTTATATTTCTCCACTAACCGTAACATCCTACCAGTATACTACATCCAAAGCATTCATTTCCGCTGTGCCCCCTCCGCTGCAACCCCCTACACTGTCAACCTAGATAACCTAAGACCTCTCCAGCATGCCCCCTATTACATCACCCTCTCATCCGATCAATTTTGCCCTCCTCAACACTTGATCATTAAACAACAAAGCCCCCATCGTACATGAACTAGTCCTGGACAATTTAACTGAATTTCTCCTGGTCACAGAAACTTGGCAACAACCTGACTATTTTTTCCCTCTCAAACAAGAGTCCCCTCGGATTTTGGCTACATCTGCAAACCCTCATCACGGAGGTGGTCTAGCTGTTATATTCAATCAGAACTTCAGTATCACAGAACTCACCCTCCCCACAGTCTCATCATTTGAACTCCTGGCATTTAAAGCCTGTTGCTCAATGACTGTCATCCTCACTTACCGGCCACCCAAACCTAATCCATCTTACCTGTCTGAACTGTCCGAACTCCTCACAGTTGCCTTATCTCTCTCCTCATGTCTACAGCTGCTCGGTGATTTAAACATACACATTGATTCACCAACCTGTAAGTTTGCATCTGAATTCATCAATTTACCCAGCAATTTCAACCTAACGCAGCACGTCACCTTCCCCACCCATGTCAAAGACCATATCCATGACCTAGTCTGCTCTGTCAATCTACTGGTACTCAACATCCATCTGTCCCGTTTTCCTCTGACAGATCATAATCTCATCCAGTTCGTTATTCCATTCCCAGCCCCACATCCACAACTCCTCAGAGAAATAACCTTCAACTCTCAGATCTGCTCTCCAATGCTCTCCTCCTGAAACCAGCCCCCACCTCACCTGATGATCTTGCCAATTACCTCAACACCACATTATTTGCCTCCATCGACACACTGACCCCTCTGAGCTACGCACCATGAAACAGACTGGCCGCCGACTGGAACGACTCTCCAAGAAAACATCACTCACTGTCCACCACGACGCCTACAAACTCACCTCTCCTCCACCCTCTTCTCCACCGTGAACAGCCTCCTCAAGCCCTGTGCTGATTCCCTCTCCACCTCTACACCTGATTTTTTGGTCCTGATTCTGGCCCCTCTCCTCTCCGTCCCTTTTGACCTCCCTACCCCTCCTCCCCATCGCCATCTCTCCAGGTTTGTTCCAGTTGTCCCCTCCATCACCTCCAAACTCATCAGCTAAACCAAACCCACAACCCCCTCCCCACCCCCCTGCTGAAGACATGCCTTCCCATCCTATGCCCCCAGCTCACCAATGTCTTCAACTCCTCACTGTCCCATGGAATTGTCCCATCCGTCTCCTAAAAAAGCCTGGTCTTGATCCATCCTGCCTCAACTCCTATCGGCCAATCTCCATCTTCCCTTCCTCTCTAAAACTCTTGAACGCCTCGTAGCCTCACAACTCCAAACCCACCTGCAATCCAATAACCTACTTGAACCCCTCCAGTCTGGTTTTCGCCCCCTCCACAGTACTGAAACTGCCCTCCTCAAAGAATTCAATGATCTCCTCACCTGTACTGATACCAGAGCCCTTAACATCCTCATCCTCCTCGACCTGAGTGTAGCCTTCGATAGTGTGAGCCACAACATCTCACTCAGCAGACTTGAAGACCTCAGTATCGAGGGCACCACACTTACTGGATCTGGTCCAACCTCTCCAAGAGATCACACTTCATTTCTCTTCACAACCACACTGTCCCAATCACAGTCACACTGGACTTCCACTGCTATGCCGATGACACTCAGATATACCTCAGCACCAAAGCCCCCCACAACCAACCCCTCTCCCACATTAATTCCCGCCTGTCTGCAATAAAAGTCTGGATGCAACAAAATTGTCTCAAACTTAATAATGACAAGACTGAACTCATCGGCTCCAAGTCCACCCTCAGCAGAACCAACATATCTACACTCATCATTGATGGCACCACAGACACCCCGTCCTCCCAGGTCCACAATCTTGGTGGGACCCTTGATCCCACCCTCTCCCTCGAGCCCCACATCTGCCAAATTGTAAAATCCTCTTTCTACCACCTTCGCAATATGGCAAAGATCAGGCTCTCTCTTACACACTGTGCTGCTGAAACACTCGTCCATGTCTTTTACTCCCGTCTTGACTATTGTAACTCGCTCCTCTACAGCATCAGTGCAGCCTCCATCAACAGACTCCAACTGGACCAAACTTCTTATTCACACCAAATCCTGGCACCGCTTCACCCCAGTCCAAAAAGAGCTCCATTGGCTTCCTGTCTCCTACCAGACCTCCTCTCAGCCTACCAACCATCTCAGTCCCTCAGATCCACCTCTGCTGGTCTTCTCTCCACCCAAAGTCCAACTTTCACAGTTTTGGGGACAGAGCCTTCTTTAGGGCAGCTATATACGTACCATGTATAATTATTAATGCTTAAATACTAAAAATAAGAAACATAAATAAAAAACATAATAAAAATGTAATTAACAGAGTAAGTAATAAAAAGATAATTTACACATGAAATCAACTAAATCCTAAATAAATAAATGAATAATGACATGTTGCTGCTACCTGTTGCATCAGACTCACCTGTGAGTGCCAACGGCCTCGTCTGTCTCTGATTGGTCGTCTCCTGCCCCGCAGTTCCTCTTCCCCGTAACCATGGGAGCCATGTGGTGAGCGGGAGCGGCGGTCCAGACCAAGGTCAGAGGGTGAGCGAGGCATCCTGCCCCCCCCACCATCGTAGTACGATCCCGAGTGGCTCTGCCTCCTGTCGATCAAACAGAATGAGCCAATCAGAGCGGAGGAGGAGGAGTCTGTCCTTTTGAAATTGAAAACGCACACACTGAATTTAATAAAAGCATCCTGCAGGTGTTCAGGACAACAACTAACAGCCTGCACAGCTGAATGAGGCCAATTTCCATTATTATTGAAAATCCAAAAGCGATCAATTAAATATTGGCTTCATCTACAGGAAGTGACCTTCACTCCTTCCATCACAAAGCTCTGCAGCGCCGAGAGATCAGCGAAGGCAGAAGTCGCCTCACTCAGCTGGTTTTGATGCTTTGTTTCCAAACCAGTTCAAGCAGTGTTCTGCCTCAGGACCAGTCTGAGACCAGAACTATCAGAGTCAAGCAAATTATAACTTATTGGAACACAAAATCACACAGACGAAGCAAACACTATCTGGCCCTAAAGAGACGCCTGACCACAGCGGCTGATGTTCAGACTGAGCTCACAGAAACAGCAGATACAAGACAACATGGCTGCTGCAGAGACAGAGCTGCACTTCCTCACACAGAGACTAAATCTAAATCTATGTATTATATATCATATATAATTATATATTATGTGTATATTATTGGCTACATCCTTCACATGCACAATAATCAATCATTTACTTATGTGATTTTTTTCCACATTATGGGGTTTGAGTATCTCAGTTTCCTCATAAAGCAAAGACGTTAGTTCTGCTGTTATATTTATACACAAATATATACGTATGGATTTGGTTGTTGTCAACATTCATTATTCATACAGAGCTTTGGCAACACTGTATTTTGTTATGAATAAATAATTTGATTTATAAAGATATAAGAGAAAGAGAGACCCCCAGTCCTCCCAGTACAAAGCCCTTCAGTGCCACCAGTCACCAGTCACCTCTACCCACACACACCAAAAACAATCTGACCAACCAAATCATCTCAAAACAACAAGAAAATTATATCAAATATTGGAATGAAACCACAAAATCACAAAGTAAATTAGAATAGTATTTGAGTCTAAACAGAGAGTCTAAACCCGACCACCGTGAACCCGACCACCGTGAGAACCCGACCACCGTGAGAACCCGACCACCGTGAGAACCCGACCACCGTGAGAACCCGACCACCATGAGAACCCGACCACCATGAGAACCCGACCACCGTGAGAACCCGACCACCGTGAGAACCCGACCACCATGAGAACCCGACCACCATGAGAACCCGACCACCGTGAACCCGACCACCGTGAGAACCCGACCACCGTGAGAACCCGACCACCATGAGAACCCGACCACCGTGAGAACCCGACCACCATGAGAACCCGACCACCATGAGAACCCGACCACCATGAGAACCCGACCACCGTGAACCCGACCACCGTGAGAACCCGACCACCGTGAACCCGACCACCATGAGAACCCGACCACCGTGAGAACCCGACCACCGTGAGAACCCGACCACCGTGAGAACCCGACCACCATGAGAACCCGACCACCGTGAACCCGACCACCGTGAACCCGACCACCATGAGAACCCGACCACCATGAACCCGACCACCATGAGAACCCGACCACCGTGAACCCGACCACCGTGAACCCGACCACCGTGAACCCGACCACCGTGAACCTGACCACCGTGAACCCGACCACCGTGAACCCGACCACCGTGAACCCGACCACCGTGAGAACCCGACCACCGTGAACCCGACCACCGTGAACCCGACCACCATGAGAACCCGACCACCATGAGAACCCGACCACCGTGAACCCGACCACCATGAGAACCCGACCACCGTGAGAACCCGACCACCGTGAACCCGACCACCATGAGAACCCGACCACCATGAACCCGACCACCATGAGAACCCGACCACCGTGAGAACCCGACCACCATGAGAACCCGACCACCGTGAACCCGACCACCGTGAACCCGACCACCATGAACCCGACCACCGTGAGAACCCGACCACCGTGAACCCGACCACCGTGAACCCGACCACCGTGAGAACCCGACCACCGTGAGAACCCTGACCACCATGAACCCGACCACCGTGAGAACCCGACCACCGTGAGAACCCTGACCACCATGAACCCGACCACCATGAGAACCCGACCACCGTGAACCCGACCACCATGAACCCGACCACCATGAGAACCCGACCACCGTGACACAGCCGGGACATAGAAACAGTCACAACAGGCTCCTCAGGGAGGCAGAATCTCACTTCCTGTTATACTGTGACAAATATAAAGATTTAAGAGAAGTTTAAATCATATATATCCTGAGTTTATTCACCTCCCTGATCTCCAGAACCTGTCCTGTCCATGTGGGGAGAAAAGTTAATGTGCAGTAAAAGCTGCAAAATATATGAAGTCTTTTCATAATCTGAGAGAAATAAACTCTGTAGTAAATGTTTCTATGATTACATCTGTAAAAATGCCTTTTATTATATTGTGTTTAATATTATTGTTTATATTTACATATTATTGTAAAATTATTAATAATCTGTCAATGTTTATAATTTTCTGTACTGTCCTGGCAATATAGAGAGAGAGAGAGACAGAGAGAGAGAGAGACAGAGAGAGAGAGAGAGAGAGAGACATAGAGAGAGAGAGAGAGAGAGAGAGAGAGAGACATAGAGAGAGAGAGAGAGACAGAGAGAGAGAGAGAGAGAGAGAGAGAGAGAGAGAGAGAGAGAGACATAGAGAGAGACAGAGAGAGAGAGAGTATTGGTTGGGCGTCCAGCAGCAAACAGTAAAATAATAAAATCAGAGTCTCTGCAGATATAAACATTTCTACTGGATCATATAGTCGACTGTATAAACATTGTATGAATCTACATATTGTTTGTTGGAAAAATCCTGCAAAGCTTTAAAACCTTTAAAAAGACGACATGTTTACGTTCTTCAGTGGAAACGATGTTTCCTCTGAATTCAGACTCCTGATAAACATCAAAGAGTCACCGACTGACATGAATGATGTTTGTTTCCCAGAGCTTCACCAAGCAGAGAATAATATGTCTAATATATCTAATATAACTAATATATCTAATATATAAAACATATTTGTCCCTGAGTTTACATGATAATTAATCACATAATCAATACTGATAACTGCACCAGACTGATCAATAACAGATCATTCAAATGAAACAATGAACTCAAACACACGTTTATTATTATCAATATATTATTATCTAACATTATTATCTATATATTATTAGCTATTTATTATTATCTAATATTATTATCTATGCATTATTAACTAACATTGTGATCTATGTATTGATCTTGTATTGGCTCCTGTCTGGGAGCTTCTGTACTAATAAAGTTTGATTGATTAAAGATGTTCCAGCAGAAACACTCGGACGTCCGAGCAGATTCCAGCATTAATCCTGCGGACCGCGCAGGGCCGGGAGCCTCAGGTTGAGAACCGTGATATTATAAACACATGTATTTCATTCTGAGAGGATTTTAAATCACTTCATAAACAAACTGAAAGATCAACTAAAGGGTCTCTTACTGTTTTTCTGTCAGCAGTCGGATGTTTGAAGCTTCATATCGAGTCAACTGGCGACACATTAAACACACACACACACACACACACACACACACACTCAGCAGGTTAATAACAGAATCTGGATCATAACTGCAGCCCCTCCCCCTCCTATTGCTTTCCTGTAGCTCCGCCCACAGGACATGACATCACTGCCTCCCCTCCCAAGTGTGTTTCTGCATTTAGCAGCAGCAGTAAGCTTCTGTTAATCTGTTAATCTGATTACAGCAGTGAGGGGGGGGGGGGGGGGGGGGCATCACACTAATTAACAACAAACTAAACCAATTAACTCTGTGATAACGAGCAGCTGAAGAAGAAACAACAAACATTCTGTTCTCAGATGTTCTGGTTTAACAAACAGACAGAACCGCTCAGAACCTGCTGAGCTCCGTCCTGATTGGTTCTCCCTGCTCATCAGCTCCACCTGCTGACCACCTGAGCTCCGTCCTGATTGGTTCTCCCTGCTCATCAGCTCCACCTGCTGACCACCTGAGCTCCGTCCTGATTGGTTCTCCCTGCTCATCAGCTCCACCTGCTGACCACCTGAGCTCCGTCCTGATTGGTTCTCCCTGCTCATCAGCTCCACCTGCTGACCACCTGAGCTCCGTCCTGATTGGTTCTCCCTGCTCATCAGCTCCTCCTGCAATACATTTACTCTATTCAATGTGTATTTTCTGATATAATTGTTCTCTGACTTATTTTATTGATGTAAATTAGAGGCTGAAGTTAATAATTATAATTGATCGTGATTAATAAATGTATTAAAACCTGCAGGTGTCGTTTCCTGACGTGTTATGTTGCTACTTACTTTCACCACGATATCAAAGCTCACCACAAACATTCTGCTGTTTCTGTTTGTTCTCCAACAAACATTAATATTCTTTATAAATATTAATATTTATATGTGACAGTGTTCTCTCGTCCAGAGCAGACGCTTCATAAAGAGTTTTCTGACTCTGAAACTTTATTTAAATCTGTTATTCTGTCGCCTTTTATATCCGTGTTTCTTGAAAAGAGAATAATTGTTTGTTTGTTTCCTGTTAAAGTTCAGATTTAAACGTCTTTATGATGAAAATAAACCCACAAATCAAACGAAATAAAATAAAACTGTATTAAATCAACATTAAACATCAGTTCAGCTCATGAACTGGCAGAATCATTTTATCTTTCTCTGCTGGGTTCTACTGGGTTCTACTGGGTTATACTGGGTTCTACTGGGTTATACTGGGTTATACTGGGTTCTACTGGGTTATACTGGGTTCTGCTGGGTTCTGCTGGGTTCTACTGGGTTATACTGGGTTCTGCTGGGTTCTGCTGGGTTATACTGGGTTATACTGGGTTCTGCTGGGTTCTGCTGGGTTATACTGGGTTCTGCTGGGTTCTACTGGGTTATACTGGGTTATACTGGGTTCTGCTGGGTTCTACTGGGTTATACTGGGTTCTGCTGGGTTCTGCTGGGTTCTACTGACCGCTCTGTGGCTCCGTTGCTCAGAGGCCCCTGCGGTGGAGCGTGGGGAACCCCATGTGAGCTGCTGGAGGGGAACCAATCCCCTGAACAGGTGAGGATCTCCTGCTGCTTCCTGCAGACGTTACACACCCACATCACCTGACACACACACACACACACACACACACACACACACACACACACACACACACACACAGAGGTCATTATTTATTGATTGTTATTATAATCATTTACATGTTCAGAATACAGTTGTTGGTCAGTTTATGACTCCAGCAGATATTCTGCAGAATGTTTCCTATATATATTTATATGTGTGTGTGTGTGTGTGTGTGTGTGTGTGTGCGTGCGTGCGTGCGTGCGTGCGTGCGTGCGTGCGTGTGTGTGTGTGTGTTTTTTTTTTTTTGTATATGAAAAACACTTTTTGCTGTGTCATTTAGTTTTTATATGAATTCAGTTCAATTCAATTTTATTTATAAAGCATCAGTTCCCAACAGCAGTTACCTCTATGCTCTATGTGGGCTGTTTCCACATAGAGCATCTAGACTGACGTCTTTAATCTACTGAGACTCAACGTTCCTCCATCAGCAGGAAAAACTCCCCTTTAACAGGAAGAAACCTGCAGCAGAACCGGACTCTAGGTGGCGCCGTTTCAGCTCAGTTCAATACAATTTGAATTGAATTTATCATCAAACTCATTTCACTCTACAAACATGAGCTGCAGATGGTGATGATGTCACCAGGACCTTTCTACCCTCAGATATGGTCTTCTTCAGAACTGAGTGAGAGAGACTGAACTCGTGGCTCCATCTAGTGTCCAAACATAACAACCAATCAGCTGCTCCGCTCGTCAATCAGGAAATCAATGTTTAATTTATGTGATCAAAGGAGATAATTAAACACAAAATAAACATCCCATAATATACACACACTGGCTCTCAGAGGGACACGCCCCCTCACACTGACCTTATTGGCTCTCAGAGGGACACGCCCCCTCACACTGACCTTATTGGCTCTCAGAGGGACACGCCCCCCGCAGCGGGCACAGAAGCGGCTCTGACAGTAGCAGCAGGTGCGGCCGCAGCCGTTGGCGAACTTGGTTTTGCGACAGATGCCGCAGGTCAGAGAGTCGGCCCTCGCCGTCTGAGCAGCCTCAGGCTCCGCCCCCAGCTTCTTCACCTGGTCCTTGTACATCTCAAATTGCTGATGTAACTTCCTGTCAGAGAGGTCAGAGGTCACAGAGGTTAGTGTCCTGCTTCTGAACTTCCTGCTTCAGAGTTTATGATGTCAAAAGTCACCTGAACGCATCATCATGACGTGATCTTCTCAGTCTGAGTGAATTTGACTGATTATAATTTTAAAACACATAAACACATAAATAACAATAACTGTTTTTATTCACGCTGAGAGAAACAGTTTCCTGTCTGAGTCGTAACAGCAGCTGTTGGATAAAAAGCAAATGTAAACAGACCGAATGAATAAACGATGACATCATGAATCATGTGACTTAAACGTCACTGAAGAGCTGCAAACATCAGATGTGTGTGGAGCGATGATGAGGAGGCTGTAACCTTCCTCACATCAATACATGAAACTAACAGAAACGTCATATTTCCATCATGACTGTCGCTCTTTTAATGACGTCATCTCGTTGTTTCTTCTTCTACAACAGTTTAATGGCAGCGACTTTATCTGCTGATATTCACACAGCAGCAGGATGGAAACAAACATTCACTACAGTCTCTTTAAATCTGTTGAAGTTTGACAGCAGCAGAGTCTAAATGTCTGATTTCAGCAACAGCACCTGAACGCAGCACAGCTTTACTCACGTCTGTGACTCGTCATCAGTCGGACTGATAACCTGCAGAACTTCAGACACGTTGGCGGCAACATTAGTGACCAACTGACTGAAGCCCGACAACGGATTCCACCTGTCCAGGTAACACAGCACAGTCAGCTGACAGGAAGTCATTTAACGAGGTTCCAGGTTGGGAAACAGGAAGTTGTTTAACAAGCGAAACAGGTACAAGTACATTACTGGCCAAAAGTTTTAGAACGCCCCCATTTTTCCAGTTTTCATTGAAATGTAAGTAGTTGAAGTAAATGTTTATTTAAGTTCCTACAGGTGGTGACTTCCAGAGACTGTCTGTATCAAAGCCTGGAGGAGGAAGCCTGATGGTCTGCAGCTCTTCAGATGGATCCAGAGTTGGTGACCCGGCAGCATCCTGCAGCACCTCGGATCTACAGTCAGCTGGTCAGGAACCAGCACAGTCATAGAGCTGGTTTGGGAATTACTGGACAGAAAGCAACCTGACAGCAACACGTTTAATATCTGCAGCAGAGTTGGAAGAACTTTGCAACAATATTTGATTTTCGTCGTAGGAAGAATAAAGTGTGTTTGGCTTTTATATCTGCAAAATGTGTAAAAACTAAACAATGGAGGCACTGAAACTTTTGACCAGTAGTGTAGTTTAACGAGAGAAACAGGAAGTAGTTTAACGAGAGAAACAGGAAGTAGTTTAACGAGGGAAACAGGATGTCGTTTAACGAGGGAAACGGAGTAGTTTAACGAGGGAAACAGGAAGTAGTTTAACGAGGGAAACAGGAAGCAGTTTAACGAGGGAAACAGGAAGTAGTGTAACGAGGGAAACAGGAAGTAGTTTAACGAAGGAAACAGGAAGTAGTTTAACGAGAGAAACAGGAAGTAGTTTAACGAGGGAAACAGGATGTCGTTTAACGAGGGAAACGGAGTAGTTTAACGAGGGAAACAGGAAGTAGTTTAACGAGGGAAACAGGAAGTAGTTTAACGAGGGAAACAGGAAGTAGTTTAACAAAGGAAACAGGAAGTAGTTTAACGAGGGAAACAGGAAGTAGTTTAACGAGGGAAACAGGAAGTAGTTTAACGAGGGAAACAGGGAGTAGTTTAACGAGGGAAACAGGAAGTAGTTTAACGAGGGAAACAGGGAGTAGTTTAACGAGGGAAACAGGAAGCAGTTTAACGAGGGAAACAGGAAGCAGTTTAACGAGGGAAACAGGAAGTAGTGTAACGAGGGAAACAGGATGTTGTTTAACAAGGTTCCAGTTTGGGAGGACAACTGGTTGATCAGATTTAATTTTGAAAATTCGTCAGAGTTAATAAACTGAACTGGGATCAGATTTGAGGTTTGGCTCCGCCTTCCTCACTGTCCTCTGCAGCTTAAACAGGAAGGGGCGTGGCCAGGACAGGTGCACTCTGGGAGATGTATTTCTGACTAAGATACTTACGAGACCAATGGAGGTTTGACTTCGTCCTGATCCCTGCAGGCACATGATGATGATGATGATGATGATGATGATGATGATGATGATGTCAGAACAGAGATGAAGATGAAAACAAAAAGTGAAGCATGAAATAATAAAATACATACACAATGAAACAGACATCAAATTAAAACTGAGTTCAAAAAAACGTCAAACTGTCATGATGCACAGCTGGCCACGCCCCCAACCAGTGATGTCACTGCAGGTGTTTTTGTTAAATGAGCTTTTACAAGTGGAGGTCACTGGTTCATAACTCAGGGCTTATGGGTAATGAACAACCAGAAACATTTCCTGTTGTCACACTGTGATGTCAGCTCGTTTCACCGAAAACTAAAAACCTGACGGCACGAAGACGCTTCGAGTCGCGTATTCGAAGTGTCCACCTCAGTTCACAAATCGATACTTCCTGATCAAGCCAACCTGACGACGATAATGTAAACAAACCTCCACGTGAACAAAACTGCACACGAACACAACTCAATCAGTACGAAAACTACCAGGATTCCAGAGAAAAGACTTTAAAATGGGCGTAATTGTGCCCTCCTGTGTTCCTCAGTAGACCAGACAGGAGAGCGTTACGGTAGTCCAGCCTTATAAACACATCAGTCTCTGTGTTCCTCAGTAGACCAGACAGGAGAGCGTTACGGTAGTCCAGCCTTATAAACACACCAGTCTCTGTGTTCCTCAGTAGACCAGACAGGAGAGCGTTACGGTAGTCCAGCCTTATAAACACATCAGTCTCTGTGTTCCTCAGTAGACCAGACAGGAGAGCGTTACGGTAGTCCAGCCTTATAAACACATCAGTGTCTGTGTTCCTCAGTAGACCAGACAGGAGGGCGTTACGGTAGTCCAGCCTTATAAACACACCAGTCTCTGTGTTCCTCAGTAGACAGAAATGGGCTCACTTTGTTCTTCATGCGACAAAATGCTGTTTATGTGACGTTCTGCGATCGGTCCTTGTCTTGCGTCCTGGTTGAATCCCAGCGAGTTCAGTTTCTCTCTCTGAGCCTTTGAACCAATGATCAGTACATCAGTACAGTTTAAAAGTGAGTCAGTGGGTCACGTAGAGAACATCTATAAGAATCTGGTGGTCCACAGTCTCAACAGCAGCACTCAGGTCAAGTATCACCAGAACTGAAGGCTTGTTGTTCTGGTATCGTTCACGTTTAGCAGGATTAGGGTTATGGTTAGGGTTATGGTTAGGATTATGGTTATGGTTAGGATTATGGTTATGGTTAGGGTTATGGTTATGGTTAGGATTATGGTTATGGTTATGGTTATGGTTATGGTTAGGATTATGGTTATGGTTATGGTTATGGTTATGGTTAGGGTTAGGGTTATGGTTAGGGTTATGGTTATGGTTAGGATTATGGTTATGGTTATGGTTAGGGTTATGGTTATGGTTATGGTTAGGATTATGGTTATGGTTAGGATTATGGTTATGGTTATGGTTATGGTTAGGGTTATGGTTATGGTTATGGTTATGGTTAGGATTATGGTTATGGTTAGGATTATGGTTATGGTTAGGGTTATGGTTATGGTTATGGTTAGGGTTATGGTTATGGTTATGGTTAGGGTTAGGGTTATGGTTAGGGTTATGGTTATGGTTAGGATTATGGTTATGGTTATGGTTAGGGTTATGGTTATGGTTATGGTTAGGATTATGGTTATGGTTAGGGTTATGGTTATGGTTAGGGTTATGGTTATGGTTAGGGTTATGGTTATGGTTAGGATTATGGTTATGGTTAGGATTATGGTTATGGTTAGGGTTATGGTTATGGTTATGGTTAGGGTTATGGTTATGGTTAGGGTTAGGGTTATGGTTATGGTTAGGATTATGGTTATGGTTATGGTTAGGGTTATGGTTAGGGTTATGGTTATGGTTATGGTTAGGGTTATGGTTAGGGTTATGGTTAGGATTAGGATTATGGTTAGGGTTATGGTTAGGGTTATGGTTAGGGTTATGGTTAGGGTTATGGTTAGGGTTCCTTTGCTGTCATGTGTCCTAAAACCTGATTAAAACATTTCTTATTTTGTGTTTGAGTTCAAAACAGTATTTATCTGATTTAAAACTGTTTTCTTTAAAGTTTTAATTAAAGGACCAGTGTGTCGGGTTTAGTGGCATCTAGTGGTGAGGTTGTAGGAGAACCGACGGTTCCTCCTGTGAAAGTTCCTCTCTAGAACCAGTGTTTGGTTTGTCCGTTCTGGGTTTCTGTAGAAACATGGCGGCTCTGTGGAAGAGGAGCTGCTCCCTCTGTAGATATAAAGGCTCATTCTGAGGTAACGAAAACACAATGATTCTTATTTTCAGATGATTAAACACTAATTAATACTTATGAATATTATGTTTCTGCTAAGTCTGCTCTGCTAGATGCCGCTAAATTCTGCACACTGCACCTTTAAAAACTGGAGATTTGAAATTCCAAACAAACAACATAAACTACACTCAACGTAAACAAAACTCTACATTAACAAACACACATGTGCTGGGATTTACACGTTACCCAGGATGCTTTGTAATGTGGTTTCTGCGTCTGGGTAACTGCATCCATTAATCACACACTGCAGCACAAAACTCGGTAGAGAGAAAGCTTAATTTAACAGGAACCCTGCAGGACTTCAGGTTTCTTTTGATTCAAACTAAACTTTATTATCCTGCAGCTGTTGAACACATCAGCTAATATTTAGTGGCAGCTGAGAAACATCTGAAACTGAATATTCACTCAAATTAATTTCATGAAAAGATCTAAAAACTGACTCAAACAAAACCAGCAGAGTCAAATAATAAAGAACAACAATAAACCTCACCTAACTTAAAAAGAATCACATGACCTGATCTCAGCTCGTTTCTATTACATTTATCACCGTTTATTGTTCATTTTAATGGTTTTCTTTGCACAAAAATAAACAAAATCAATTATCAATAAAACGATTTAAATGAGACAAACTGAAAATTCTTCAGTCTGTAAAAATACTTTTTCTCTGAAGGAAACTTGATGTGTTTTTATTGTTTTAATGAAACATGTGATGGTTTTTACTGTGTTTCTACTTGTTTCTGTTCTTATTGTGAACTGAAGGAACACAGTTTGGTTCTCCTGTAAACTGATAATTAATTATGGAGAAAACAATGATAAAGTCTTCTTTGAACCTTCATATTTGTACGTAGGAGTCCCTGAGAGTCCCTGAGAGTCCCTGAGAGTCACTGAGACTCCCTGAGAGACCCTGAGAGACCCTGAGAGTCCCTGAGACTCCCTGAGAGACCCTGAGAGACCCTGAGAGACCCTGAGAGTCCCTGAGACTCCCTGAGAGACCCTGAGAGACCCTGAGAGACCCTGAGAGACCCTGAGAGTCCCTGAGACTCCCTGAGAGACCCTGAGAGACCCTGAGAGTCACTGAGAGACCCTGAGAGTCACTGAGAGACCCTGAGAGACCCTGAGAGTCCCTGAGAGTCACTGAGAGTCACTGAGACTCCCTGAGAGTCACTGAGACTCCCTGAGAGACCCTGAGAGACCCTGAGAGTCCCTGAGAGTCACTGAGACTCCCTGAGAGTCACTGAGACTCCCTGAGAGTCCCTGAGAGACCCTGAGAGTCCCTGAGAGTCACTGAGACTCCCTGAGAGTCACTGAGACTCCCTGAGAGACCCTGAGAGTCCCTGAGAGTCACTGAGAGTCACTGAGACTCCCTGAGAGTCACTGAGACTCCCTGAGAGACCCTGAGAGACCCTGAGAGTCCCTGAGAGTCACTGAGACTCCCTGAGAGTCACTGAGACTCCCTGAGAGTCCCTGAGAGACCCTGAGAGTCCCTGAGAGTCACTGAGACTCCCTGAGAGTCACTGAGAGACCCTGAGAGACCCTGAGAGTCCTTTATGGAACAAACAGACGAAGACAGAAATGTTACAGATTCTTCTACAGCTGAAGGTTCAACAACAATACATTCAATATATCTGATGTATATATATATATATATATATATATATATATCAGATGATCATTAGAATCACAGTTACACTGAGGAAAAGCCTCATAATTAACCTGTTAAACAAAAACCATCAAACTCCTTTAAGTTTAAAGGACCAGTTCAGTGTTCCCAGTGTTCCCAGTGTTCCCAGTGTGTTAAACCAGCAGTCAGGTGTCTGTAATCATTCCTCCTGTTCATACTGGATATTAAAAGATCCTTCAAATGTGCTTTAATGTTAGTGATGGAGGATAAAATCCACAGTGTGTCCACACAGTCATTTAAAGTCTGTGTGAAGCTTCTATTCAGCTTCAGCAGTCTGAGTTAGTCATATCAAGTGGATATCTGACACATTTACAGTCTTTTTAGCATCAAATTCCCTCTTTGTGTTTCCTCGGACAGTGTTTCCCTGTTGAGCTGCAGGTGGAAGTATAGTAACAAAAAGAGGAACTTTGGCACTAAAAAGACTGTAACGTTGAAAGATATCTACTTGATTTGACTCATTTGGACGCTGAAGCTTCATATTAGCTTCAGACTGTGGATTTTGTCCTCCATCACTTCCATTGTAAGGTCATTATGAAGGAATCTTCTAATGGTCAGTATGAACAGACTTGATAAACTGTGAACTGATGACGACTGATTCTAATCTCAACAACATTTATTAATATTTTCACACAGAAGTTTTTAGAAGATTTTAATCTCTAAATGAAAAGTAGGTTTGTTTTTATCAAAGTTGTGAGAATCCTTCAAGTGAAACTGGAGCTTTGATGAAGGTGAGACGTCATCGTTAATGAGTTAAAGACTCGTATAGATTCATGCTCGTTATCTTTATGATGGTTTGACTCGGATCAGCTGATCCTCACTGACTGATTGTTTATTGATCCGGAGGAAGATTACAGTTTATTATAAATAGAAAGACTGTTGATTTCTGTAACAGACGTGAGAAACACCAGCGATCAGCGATCAATAATCAATAACCCTCCTTACTTCAGCATGCTCTGCTCCTTCTCCTCCTCCTTCTTCTGTCTGTCCATCACCGACAGGATGATGCTGCGCTCCTCCTCCGTCAGGTGGCTCAGATCCGGCAGCTCCGGGCCCGGCTCCGTCCCGGGGGGTCCGGCTGGTCCGGACATCCCGCCTGCAGAGAAACACACGACGACGATGATGATGATGATGATGAAGGCCACATAGCTGCACCTGTTCACATTATTTTGTCCAGCCGAGGAACTCTGCCTCACCCCTCTGTCCCTCACCCCTCCCTCACCCCTCTGTCCCTCACCCCTCTGTCCCTCACCCCTCCATCCTTCACCCCTTCACCCCTCAATCCCTCATCAATACCTCCCTCACCCCTCCATCCTTCACCCCTTCACCCCTCAATCCCTCATCAATACCTCCCTCACCCCTCCCTCACCCCTCTGTCCCTCACCCCTCCATCCTTCACCCCTTCACCCCTCAATCCCTCATCAATACCTCCCTCACCCCCCCTCACCCCTCTGTCCCTCACCCCTCCATCCTTCATCAATACCTCCCTCACCCCTCCCTCACCCCTGCCTCCCTCACCCCTCCCTCGCCCCTGTCTCACCCCTCCATCCCTCATCAATACCTCCCTCAACCCTCCCTCACCCCTCCCTCACCCCTGCCTCCCTCACCCCTCCCTCGCCCCTGTCTCACCCCTCCATCCCTCATCAATACCTCCCTCACCCCTCCGTCCCTTCCTCACCCCTGTCTCACCCCTCAATTCCTCATCAATACCTCCCTCACCCCTCCCTCCCTCCCTCCCTCACCCCTCCATCCCTCATCAATACCTCCCTCACCCCTGCCTCCCTTACCCCTCCCTCGCCCCTGTCTCACCCCTCAATCCCTCATCAATACCTCCCTCACCCCTCCATCCCTCCCTCGCCCCTGTCTCACCCCTCCATCCCTCATCAATACCTCCCTCACCCCTGCCTCTCTCACCCCTCCCTCGCCCCTGTCTCACCCCTCCGTCCCTCACCCCTGCCTCCCTCACCCCTCAATTCCTCATCAATACCTCCCTCACCCCTCCCTCCCTCACCCCCCCCCCCCCTCACCCCTCCATCCCTCATCAATACCTCCCTCACCCCTGCCTCCCTCACCCCTCCCTCGCCCCTGTCTCACCCCTCCATCCCTCATCAATACCTCCCTCACCCCTCCGTCCCTTCCTCACCCCTGTCTCACCCCTCAATTCCTCATCAATACCTCCCTCACCCCTCCCTCCCTCCCTCCCTCACCCCTCCATCCCTCATCAATACCTCCCTCACCCCTGCCTCCCTTACCCCTCCCTCGCCCCTGTCTCACCCCTCAATCCCTCATCAATACCTCCCTCACCCCTCCATCCCTCCCTCGCCCCTGTCTCACCCCTCCATCCCTCATCAATACCTCCCTCACCCCTGCCTCTCTCACCCCTCCCTCGCCCCTGTCTCACCCCTCCGTCCCTCACCCCTGCCTCCCTCACCCCTCAATTCCTCATCAATACCTCCCTCACCCCTCCCTCCCTCCCCCCCCCCCCCCCTCACCCCTCCATCCCTCATCAATACCTCCCTCACCCCTGCCTCCCTCACCCCTCCCTCGCCCCTGTCTCACCCCTCAATCCCTCATCAATACCTCCCTCACCCCTCCATCCCTCCCTCGCCCCTGTCTCACCCCTCCATCCCTCATCAATACCTCCCTCACCCCTGCCTCTCTCACCCCTCCCTCGCCCCTGTCTCACCCCTCCGTCACTCACATCTCCCTCCCTCACCCCTCCATCCCTCCCTCGCCCCTGTCTCACCCCTCCATCCCTCATCAATACCTCCCTCCCTCCCTCCCTCACCCCCCCCCCTCACCCCTCCATCCCTCATCAATACCTCCCTCACCCCTGCCTCCCTCACCCCTCCCTCGCCCCTGTCTCACCCCTCAATCCCTCATCAATACCTCCCTCACCCCTCCATCCCTCCCTCGCCCCTGTCTCACCCCTCCGTCCCTCCCTCACTCACCGACAGGCGCAGCGGCGTGCTCTCGCCTGTTATGCCGCAGTCATGTCGTCCTCTCCGGGGTTCAGCGGCGGCGGCTCCGGTCGTCTCTCCGTCCCGGCTGCGGCTCTCATCCTGCGCTCCTCCCCGGCGGTCCGGCCCTGCTGCTCGGCCTGCAGCTGTCGCGGTGTCCGCTGCGCTTCTCGGGTCTTCACGGCGGTAATGGACGCGGCGGTGGAGACGGAGAGGAGGAAATAAATATAAATCCTCCATACGCTGAGGAGGAGGGGGGAGGAGGGGTGAGGGGGGCGTCTGCGTGACGGCGTTACGCACAACAAAGATCAGCTGGTCACGGGTGTGTGTGTGTGTGTGTGTGTGTGTGTGTGTGGAGGGGAAGGAGATAAACATAGACCTGCAGCCAAAGATAGAAATACAAACAGATTAACGCCTAGAACTGTGATCAATATCAGATATATATACATATACATACATGTATGTATATATATACTCTGTATGTGGACACTTAATTTAATTTTAATTTAATTTTTAATGCAACCCTACATATTTGAGGGGAAAAGAAATTAAATAATCAACTAAAATATTCAACTATGAAATTAGTATTTTGTTAAGAAAGATAAAAAAATTTGAATTTGTAGATTTGTTTTATTTATTTAATTCTTTATTTAAACAGGTCATCTTACTGAGATCAGGGTTAATACAAGTCTGAGTACAAGAACAAACATTCACAGTTAAAGCAGACAGACATTATTCTCACATTAAGAAAAGCAAATTCATGAGAGCAGCCTTTTAAAATATACAAGTGAGATTAAAGAGTGTAACTTCATATATTTTCCATCTGCATGCAGCAGAGTGTTTAACCTCTTAACATCCATGACAGAAGACCTGTGAGGCCATGATGCAGGTTATCAGGCTTCATCTGACAGGTGACGTCTTCTAGTTTCTACATCAGTTCCAATAAGGCTCAACAAAGTGTTTGGTCCTCGTCTATAATGAGTCAGACATGAATAACAATAATCAGGACATGCTTTATGCCAGAACTATGCAGAACACCACAAACCTTCTACATCCTGTCAACCCGTATAATATTCCAGACCTTCAGGCCGAACCTTATGGGAGCTGGTTTATAGTTTGTGGTGTCACTGGGGTCCCCGAACCTCTCCCATCATCTCCAATTGGCCAACTGTGCCCATTGCTTTGACTCGTTACTGCGTGACGCTGCTGCTTACAACTGGCCCAGTGGATGTTAAGAGGTTAAACCACTTTTACTACGTTCAGAGAAAACCAGAAGTACAGCTGCTGTTAAAATGTCTTATCTGTTACAGTAAAATTGTGGATCTTCATAAAATATCACTTTATGTCTTAATAGATATCTAACTGATTTAAACAAGACAACTGAACATTAACCGGAAACAATCCAACAATCGCTTTGTTAAAACATTAGTTCATATATACAGAAAGTTCAAATACATCAAAAACTCTGAAAGTGTAAATCTTCTCAGTGAAGAGTTCACAAGCTGAATATGCAGATATTTTAATTTCTAGTTTAACTGCTTAATGCAAGACGTCAGAAGTGAATCCTGCGTGTGAGCAACACAGATTTATTATACAGAAATATTGGAAACCTTCCACCTTTTAAATTTTTAAAAAAATTCTCTGTATCAACATGCAACTGACAGAAGTATCTGATATTCATCATTCTTTATTTCACATTGAATATAAATGAAACTGTGCTTTTGATTTACAACTTAAAATATTAATTAATACAATAAAACAAATGAAAATAGCCAAAAATATCTTAATATTTAGTAGCTCAGCCTTTGGAGACAATAACTGCAGTCAAGCTCTTTCTGTAAGTCTGAATAAGGTTTCTACTCTTCTTCACTGGTGGTTCAGACTCTTCTTAACTGGTAGTTCAGCCTCTTCTCCACCGGTAGTTCAGACTCTTCTACACCGGTAGTTCAGACTCTTCTCCACTGGTAGTTCAGACTCTTCTCCGCCGGTAGTTCAGACTCTTCTCCACTGGTAGTTCAGACTCTTCTACACCGGTAGTTCAGACTCTTCTCCACTAGTAGTCCAGCCTCTTCTCCACTGGTAGTTCAGACTCTTCTCCACTGGTAGTTCAGACTCTTCTCCACTGGTAGTTCAGACTCTTCTCCACTGGTAGTTCAGACTCTTCTTCGCTGGTAGTTCAGCCTCTTCTCCACTGGTAGTTCAGACTCTTCTCCACTGGTAGTTCAGACTCTTCTCCACTGGTAGTTCAGCCTCTTCTTCGCTGGTAGTTCAGCCTCTTCTCCACTGGTAGTTCAGACTCTTCTTCGCTGGTAGTTCAGCCTCTTCTCCACCGGTAGTTCAGACTCTTCTTCGCTAGTAGTTCAGACTCTTCTTCACTGGTAGTTCAGACTCTTCTTCACTGGAAGTTCAGCCTCTTCTTCGCTGGTAGTTCAGACTCTTCTTCACTGGTAGTTCAGCCTCTTCTCCACTGGAAGTTCAGCCTCTTCTTCGCTGGTAGTTCAGACTCTTCTTCACTGGTAGTTCAGACTCTTCTTCACTGGTAGTTCAGACTCTTCCTCACTGGTAGTTCAGACTCTTCTCCACCGGTAGTTCAGACTCTTCTCCACCGGTGGTTCAGACTCTTCTTCGCTGGTAGTTCAGACTCTTCTTCACTGGTAGTTCAGACTCTTCTTCACTAGTAGTTCAGACTCTTCTTCACTAGTAGTTCAGACTCTTCTTCACTGGTAGTTCAGACTCTTCTACACTGGTAGTTCAGCCTCTTCTCCACCGGTGGTTCAGACTCTTCTTCGCTGGTAGTTCAGACTCTTCTTCACTGGTAGTTCAGACTCTTCTCCACCGGTAGTTCAGACTCTTCTCCACCGGTGGTTCAGACTCTTCTTCGCTGGTAGTTCAGACTCTTCTTCACTGGTGGTTCAGACTCTTCTTCGCTGGTGGTTCAGACTCTTCTTTGCTGGTGGTTCAGACTCTTCTTCGCTGGTGGTTCAGACTCTTCTTCACTGGTAGTTCAGACTCTTCTTCACTGGTAGTTCAGACTCTTCTTCACTGGTAGTTCAGACTCTTCTTCACTGGTAGTTCAGACTCTTCTTCACTAGTAGTTCAGACTCTTCTTCACTGGTAGTTCAGCCTCTTCTTCACTGGTAGTTCAGACTCTTCTTCACTGGTAGTTCAGACTCTTCTTCACTGGTAGTTCAGACTCTTCTTCACTAGTAGTTCAGCCTCTTCTTCACTGGTAGTTCCGACTCATCTTCAGCAAACTGCTCCAGTTCTCTCAGGTTTGATGGCTGCCGTCTCTCAGCTGCAAGTTTCAGCTCTTTCCACAGATGTTCAACGGGATTCAGGTTCATTAGAGACAAAATTCATCACCTCCTGCCCTCAACAGGCACCTTAGAAACAGCTGTAAATCCTGACATATATTTGGACTGTTTTTCTCCAGTAGACTTGTCTGAACTAACTTCAATGATTTGTTCAGCTAAACCATCAACCTGTCTCTTAGATCCCATCCCAACTAGGCTGCTTAAGGAAGCCTTACCCTTAGTGAGCACTTCTTTACTAGATATGATCAATCTGTCTTTAGTAACAGGCTATGTCCCACAGTCCTTTAAAGTAGCTGTAATTAAACCTCTTCTTAAGAAGCCTACTCTTGATTCAGGTGTTTTAGCCAATTATAGACCTATATCTAACCTTCCATTTCTCTCTAAGATCCTTGAGAAAGCAGTCTCTAATCAGTTATGTGACTTTCTACATAACAATAGTTTATTTGAGGATTTTCAGTCAGGATTTAGAGGCATCATAGCACAGAGACAGCACTGGTGAAAGTCACAAATGACCTCCTAACTGCATCGGACAAAGGATTTGTCTCTATACTTGTCCTGTTAGATCTTAGTGCTGCATTCAACACAATTGACCATCACATCCTTTTGCAGAGACTGGAACATTTAATTGGCATTAAAGGAACTGCATTAAGCTGGTTTAAGTCCTATTTATCAGATAGATTTCAGTTTGTACATGTTAATGATGAATCTTTCATGAAGGCAAAAGTTAGACACGGAGTTCCACAAGGTTCTGTACTTGGACCAATTCTATTCACCTTGTATATGCTTCCTTTAGGTAATTTTATTAGGAAATACTCTATAAACTTTCATTGTTATGCAGATGATACCCAATTATATTTATCAATGAAGCCAGATGAATCCAATCAGTTAAACAAACTCCAAACATGCCTTAACGACATAAAGACCTCGATGACCTGCAATTTTCTGCTACTAAACTCAGATAAAACTGAAGTTATTGTGCTTGGCCCTAAACACCTTAGAAACACATTATCTAATGATAAAGCTACTCTGGATGGCATTACCCTGGCCTCCAGCACCACCGTAAGGAATCTGGGAGTTATCTTTGATCAGGATATGTCCTTTAACTCCCACATAAATCAAATCTCAAGGACTGCCTTTTTTCACTTACGTAATATCACAAAAATCACATCCTGTCCCTAAAAGATGCAGAAAAACTAGTTCACGCATTTGTTACTTCTAGGCTGGATTATTGCAATTCCTTATTATCAGGCTGCTCTAACAAGTCTCTAAAGACTCTCCAGCTGGTCCAGAATGCAGCTGCACGTGTATTGACTAAAACTAGAAAAAGAGATCACATTTCTCCCATTTTAGCTTCGCTACATTGGCTTCCTGTAAAATCTAGAATAGAATTTAAAATCCTTCCCCTAACTTACAAAGCCCTTAATGGTCAGGCACCATCATATCTTAAAGAGCTCATAATACCGTATTATCCCACTAGAACACTGTGCTCCCAGTATGCAGCTTACTGGTGGTCCCTACAGTCTTTAAAAGTAGAATGGGAGGCAGAGCCTTCAGCTATCAGGCTCCTCTCCTGTGGAACCATCCTCCAGATTCAGTCCGGGGTGCAGACACCCTCTCTATGTTTAAGAGTAGGCTTAAAACTTTCCTTTTTGATAAAGCTTATAGTTAGGGCCGACCAGGCTCGCCTTGGATCAGCCCTTAGTTATGCTGCTATAGGCCTAGACTGCTGGGGGACTTCCCATGATGCACTGAGCTCCTCTCTCCTCCTCCTCCTCTCCATCTGTATGTATTCATGTACCATTAATGCATGTCACTAACTTGGCTTCTTACCTGGAGTTTTTTGTGCTTTCTCATCTCACAGGAATCCCTGGGTTGCAGGCTGAGCCTTCGCAGTCTTCCCCGGCTATTGCTGCTGTTGTTGTTATTGTTATGATTATTGTTATTCTGGATGCAGCAGCAGGAGGGACGTTTATGTCCCCTTACCATGATGGCTTCTTCCCCAGTACAAATGGACTTTGGCTCAGGTTGAGCAGCACTTCGTCATGCCCAAGGTGCTGGCACACTGATACGTGTCATGCAGTGGCTTTAACTGGCAAAGCTGACTTTACAAGGGGCATACCTGTCCTCATAGATGCAGCCTTAGGAGGGACATTTATGTCCCCTCACCATGACATTCCTTATCATGATAGTTTCCCTAGGTGGAGATACGTTGTCCAGTGTTACATTTCCTTATGATGACAGCTTTCCCCCCTAAACATTATGAACTGACCTCCTAGATGAGTGTTTACTAGGGTCATTTATGTCCCCTTACCATGATGGCTTCTTTCCTAGTACAAATGGACTTTGGCTCAGGGTGTGCAGCACTCAGTCATTCCAAGGTGCTGGCACACTCACATAAGTCATGGAGTGTCTTTATCTTGCAAAGCTAGCTTCCTGAGGGGCATACCTGTCCTCATAGATGCAGCTTTAGGAGGGACATTTATGTCATTCATGACATTCCTTATCATGACAGTTTCCCTTATGGAAATACATTATCCAGGGTTAAATTTCCTTATGATGACAGCTTTCCCCCCTAGTCATTATGAACTGACTTCCTAGATGAGTCTTTACTAGGGATATTTATGTCCCCTTACCATGGCAGCTTTTTCCCTAGTAAAATTGGACTTTGGCTCAGGGTGTGCAGCACTCAGTCATTCCAAGGTGCTGGCACACTCACATAAGTAATGGAGTGTCTTTATCTTGCAAAGCTAGCTTCCTGAGGGGCATAACTGTCCTCATAGATGCAGCTTTAGGAGGGACATTTATGTCTCCTCACCAACAGCTTTTTCCCTAGTAAAAATGAACTCTGGCTATGGGTGTGCAGCACATTAATCATGCCAAGGTACTGGCATATATAAGTCATGGAGTGGCTTTACCTCATCTATCTAGGATTACTTTTCCTTATGGTGACGGCTTTATCCCTAGTAAGAATCAGCTGTGGCTTGGGGTGTGCAGCACATTAGTCATTCCCAGGTACTGGCATACCCATATAAGTCATGGAGTGGCTCTACCTCATCTATCTAGGATTACATTTTCTTATGGCGATGGCTTTTTCCCCAGTAAAAATGAACTCTGGCTTAGGTTGTGTAGCACATTAGTCTTGCCAACATACTGGCATACTGGCATAAGTCATGGAGTGGCTTTACCTTGCAAAGCTTTAGGAGGGACATTTATGTCCCCTCACCATGACGGCTTATGAACCTTATCATGACATTGTTCCTGGGAACATTCATTTTTGTTTTTATACGCTTTTAATTTTAGAAAATTTAAGAGTTACAATAAGTATTCATGAATAAACTACCTTATCAAGGAGGTCCCCACACCGGGTCTTGAACTGGACTTTTTTTCTTTTTCTTACCGAAAACAAATAATTTTTAAAATATTTGTATGAAACAAATTTTCGTAAACCCCCCCCCCCCCCCACTATTTGTGCTTTGCCGAATAACATGTTTGTTGTCTCAATAAGCTTCTAATTATGGCGTTACAGCTAGTAATCCTGTCATGAACTTTTGTGAAACAGCACCACCTGGTGTTCAAACCGTGGTATTACACCCTCCCCCAGGCCCTTACCTGTATGCTTTTGCCAGATCTCCTTGTAATGACAGCTTTCGAAAATTTCACATTCAAAGTCAATTAGGAGTGGTACGCAATGTCCTAAATATTGTATGGGAATGCCAGAAACGCAAGATTTAGTGACGGATTCGCAAACTCACGAGGCCAGCCTGAACACCCCCAGACCCCAACCCCCAACCCCCAACCCCAAGGAACCCCTAATCCTTCCCCTTATTTGGTGGCTGTGAGCATCTGAAGCTGGCGGTTAGAGATGCAGATGAATTCATAGTAAATTATCATGTTTGCACAACATAAAAAACCTTTTGGGAGTTTTTGGGACTCATTGATGAAGTTAGCATAAGATTGGCTGATATCAGCTAACTGAACTATTGACTGATGACAGCAGCAATTCAATTCATTCAGTTCAATTCAATAAGCTTTATTGGCATCAAGGATAATACAATTCATTAAATAAAATGAAATCAATCAATAAATAAAAGAAATACAAGAAAATGATATATAACATTATATATAACCTATAAGTTATATATAACTTATAACCTATATATAACACTTATATATAACTTATAACCTATATATAACTTATAACATATATAACTTATAACTTATATATAACTTATAACTTATAACCTATATATAACTTATAACTTATATATAACTTATAACCTATATATAACACTTATATATAACTTATAACTTATATATAACTTATATATAACTTATAACTTATATATAACTTATATATAACTTATAACTTCTATATAACTTATAACTTATAATGAAATATCTATTTATTATCTGAAGCTGAAATATGAAACTCCTGATATCAACATCCATCAACATATCAATTAATATAATTTAACAGATTCTTTAAGTTTGATGCATTTAGAAAAATCTGATCTGAAGAATCTGGACCGCCTGATGATGTCATCGTAGACGTGCTGTGACGGGACAGTGCAGACCGGCGATGTAGCATCGATAATAAGTGGTTTAAAGTTTATATTAGGTTGTTGAGTTGAATGATCAACCTCTTAAAGCTTCGTTAGGGGAGCGTGTGACCACTGAGAGCAGGTCTGACAGTATCATACTGTCTGTCTGGAGAGACGGACACAAGCAGCCTCCTGAAGTCAGGATGTGATTTAGTGCTGATTGAAAACATCTTTGATAGAGGCTGATAGTGAGGCAGCAGGACTGTGATACTGATGAATATTCATATTATCTGCAGCTGAACTTTGGAAGTCATTCCTGCACAGAATGATGAGTTTGAGTTATTGGCTGTGATCGTTGCTCCTGTATGTATTGATACGGATAAACCAGCCTCAAGTATGTATTGATGATTTTTATGAAGGTTCAGCTTTTAAGGTTAACGTATCAAAATAACTGCAGTCGTATCACTGACCTGTAAAATATATTTCAAATGGCAAAATAAATGTGTTCAATTGATTTTGTTTGTATTTATTTGAACTTAACATTTTAATGTTTAAGTTTTTTCTGAGTTAACAGAAAGAACCTGAAAATGTCAGATTTGCAGTATTTTTCAATGCTATTTTAAGTGTAAATTTACAGTAAATTACTGGTTACTGAGTTGCAGCGTACTGTATACTGTAATTATACTACAGCATACTTCTGTATCACAGTAATTTGACTGTGCAGACTGTGAGGTCACAGTGTATAGCTGCCATTTTACAATAATTTACTGTGGAAATGTCACAGTAACGTACTGTGAAAGTAATGCAACTGTAATTTACTGTTAAATCAGTCAAATATTTAACAAAGTGCTGCTATCAGACACCTGCCTGCAACCGAGCAGTTTACTCACCGTTTATTCATTGTTCATGTTTGTTCAGTTTATTCTCGGTGTGTGTTCATCCTGTGTGACTGTTTTAATGTTTAGACTCGGTCTAAACTGTAAACGTTTAATTCCAGTCTGTTGTTTTAATGAGTTCTGCATCAGCTTCTTGTTTTACTGCATTTCAACAGCTCTGGCTTTGTTGGCTGCTTCCTCAGTTACTGTGCAGCTGCTCACAGCTGGATATGCCTGTTCAATATTAAACATATTAAGTGGTTTTCATCAAGGCTAAGTGATGGTTGGAGTGAAGTGTTTTCATTTTTATGAACCTGAGAACTGACTGTGGAATTTCACACTTGGTTTTTGCTTGTTGCTGTAAATGAACGTTTAAAGCGGTCAGAGTTATTATCTGTCGTCAGGAGGATGATGTTTCTCAGCACCTTGCTGTTTACATTGGTTTCTTTTACCCAACTCATTGCTTTTGTGTTGTAATTAATGTTAAGTGGTTGCTGCATTACTGTCATTTCTCTTTGGGATTAATAAAGCACTCTATCTATGTTTTACACCACCTATAAGTATGGCATGCATGGCCAATTCTGTCTTTATATTACCTTTAATCCTTTAATCTTGTTCTCTGAAAACTGTGCTTAGAGGATTAGATGTGATCCGTGCCGGGCTCTTAGAGTACGTACAGGAGCAGAACGAACCTCCTCTGTGTGGCCTTTAACTTGAGACGAGAGAAACGCCACCGTGCTCACGCAGAAAACAACTTCTTGTAACTTCTGGAGAAATGTGAGAGGTCATGGAGATGTCACCCGACCAAAACAGTGCTAGGGACCTGCTGGGAAAGGGACAGAACACCAAAGTCAAGTTTTGGCTGGAAAGGAGATACAGCAGCAGGAACTTAGGAGGATTTGAGATGCAGTTTTGTCCAGCTGTTGCACGGCCAATAACCCCTGTGTGGTTACTACAAACAGTGAGTGAGTTTTATTCTTATACAGATTACAGATATATAGACTACGTGCATGTTTTTACTGACGGATCCAGCGACAGATGGTTCATAAAGTTGAGATTTCCTAAGTGTGTTTACAGAAAGGACTGATTCTATCTCTGCACTGGTGTGTGTGTCCTCGTCAGGACTAAACAACAGCAAAGCACTCAACAGTAATAAAACCACTGAGATCACATTCTGATGGGTTCTGCTCATAGAGGAGACAAACTAGCCAAACAAGCACTTAGGAACCCAGACACACCCACTTTACTGCATGACACACCCACTTTACTGCATGACACACCCACTTTACTGCATGACACACCCACTTTACTGCATGACACACACCCACTTTACTGCATGACACACCCACTTTACTGCATGACACACACCCACTTTACTGCATGACACACCCACTTTACTGCACAACACACACCCACTTTACTGCATGACACACCCACTTTACTGCATGACACACCCACTTTACTGCATGACACACCCACTTTACTGCATGGCACACACCCACTTTACTGCACAACACACCCACTTTACTGCATGACACACCCACTTTACTGCATGGCACACCCACTTTACTGCATGACACACCCACTTTACTGCATGACACACCCACTTTACTGCATGACACACCCACTTTACTGCATGACACACCCACTTTACTGCATGACACACCCACTTTACTGCACAACACACACCCACTTTACTGCATGACACACCCACTTTACTGCATGACACACCCACTTTACTGCATGACACACCCACTTTACTGCATGACACACCCACTTTACTGCACAACACACCCACTTTACTGCACAACACACCCACTTTACTGCATGGCACACCCACTTTACTGCATGACACACCCACTTTACTGCATGACACACACCCACTTTACTGCATGACACACACCCACTTTACTGCACAACACAGTAGTAAAGTGGGTGTGTTGTGTAGTAAAGTGGGTGTGTTGTGTAGTAAAGTGGGTGTGTGTTGTTAGGGTAAGTCTGCAGGACTGCAGCTAGACCTTTTTGTGGAAGTCTTTCACCAGACAACCCTCCTTTGATCGAATGTGCTTATTGATCAGTCCGCAAACAGTTGTTGTAATACAGCAGGAAACAGCAACTGATCATATTTATTCATAATATAAATGACTGAACCAGGAATCCATCATAACAACACTCTTGTAACTTTATTATTTTTCTTTATGTCTGCCAAAAGTCTTCTTTTCTTCTTCTTCTGTGTTTCACTACGTCTCAGCTTCTTCAGGTAAACATGGCGTCACACAGCTGCGTGTCTGCAGTAAAATCATCCTGAAAAACACTCAGACTGTCACAAACTAAACATTTTATTTAAACATATTCTGCAGGCTGCAGCTGTTTTTATTGCTCCTTTATGTCGGTTCTGTTCTTTCAGTAATTAACGGATTTAAATTTGTGTCTCATTCTGTGACAGACGCTGCTGTAGATCTATAATCAAATGATAAAACTGGAGCAGATATCAGTTTAAAGTGTTTATTAATTATACTTAAGAGTTGAAACACATTGATCTCTGACTTCTGTTTGACAGTTGAGGTGCTGTGTGTCATCAGTAGTTGGTCAGGTTTATGAGGGGTGGGGGTCAGGGGTCAGGGGTCATGGGGGGGGTTCGTATAGGGTGGGGGTAATTCTTCTCAGTTCTCACGGAACCATAGAGGCCAGCTGTCGTTTCCCTCGGACGCCTTTTTCTGTCGGACCTCGCCGCTTTGTTTACTTTTCTGCTCCAGTAGTTAAACAGAGAACACTGGTCAGGATCATTTTAACAGTTTAATTTGTGTTTTTTGCTCGTCGAGACATTTAGTGACTTTATTCAGTGTTGATGTCCGCAGAGCAGCGCCGCCTCCCCGCCGCCTCCTCTCCGGCTGCTCCCGGAGCGGAGCAGCGGTTCGCGGCTGCGGACCCTCCGAGCAGCCCGCAGCAGGCGGAGATGGACACGCTGAGGATGTTTGTTACCGAGCGGCTGACGGCGGCTGTGGACGACATCCTGGGGCTGTTCGGGAGCACCGTGGCCCGGTACCGGGAGCAGATAGACCGGCAACGGCGGCAGCTGGACACCCTGAGGTCCGAGGAGGAGAACCAGGACCGGAGAGCAGGTGGAGGCGGTTCTACCCAAATACTGCAGTATCTCCATGTGATGCTACTTTCTACATTTCAGAGGGAAATATTGTACTTTCTACTCCACTACATTTATTTGACAGCTTTAGTTACTTTTCAGATGAAGATTTGACACAATGGATAATATAACAAGCTTTTAAAATACAACACATTGTTAAAGATGAAACCAGTGGTTTCCAACCTTTTTGTCTTTTGACGTCTTACAAAAAGCAGTGTGTAGTCGGGGTCACATTTCACATGTCTATGAGTTGTTAACAGCTCCACCAAATAGTGATTTTTCCCTCTAAACTTCTCACATGCTTTCATTTCAATAAATGTTCAAATGATCCAATATTTCAGCAAAAATCAAAGATTAGAGAAAAAGTCCAAAAACTGAAAACAGATTTGTGTATCAGAACTTTGTTTTTTCTTCTTTCCTCTCCCATTAATCATCTCACCACCCCTCAGATTTATCTGCTGACCCTTTGGAGGGGCCCGACCCCTAGGTTGGGAACCTTTAATTACTTTTACTACTTGCTGCTTATTTACAGACGTCTTCACCTGCTTAAACTGACTTTTAGTTTTGTGCGTCTGTGACGCAGCGCTTTTCTACCCAGAAGTTGTTGTAAACAAATGTTGTGATTGATTCTATAAAAAGTCACAAAGTCACCAGTAAGCTGCATACTGGGAGCGCAGTGTTCTAGTGGGATAATACGGTATTATGAGCTCTTCAAGATATGATGGTGTCTGACCATTAAGGGCTTTGTAAGTCAGGAGAAGGATTTTAAATTCTAGATTTTACAGGAAGCCAATGCAGCGAAGCTAAAATGGGAGAAATGTGGTCTCTTTTTCTAGTTTTAGTCAGAACACGTGCAGTTGCGTTCTGGACCAGCTGGAGAGTCTTTAGAGACTTGTTAGAGCAGCCTGATAATAAGGAATTGCAATAATCCAGCCTAGAAGTAACAAATGCGTGAACTAGTGTTTCTGCATCTTTTAGGGACAGGATGTGATTTTTGTGATATTACATAAGTGAAAAAAGGCAGTCCTTGAGATTTGATTTATGTGGGAGTTAAAGGACATATCCTGATCAAAGATAACTCCCAGATTCCTTACGGTGGTGTTGGAGGCCAGGGTAATGCCATCCAGAGCAGCTTTATCATTAGATAATGTGTTTCTAAGGTGTTTAGGGCCAAACACAATAACTTCATCACTTATTATCTGCTCACTAAGATGAAAAGTTTAACTAGATGTTAAATGTGTCACAGGTAGGAAACAAATCCTCAATCATTGTTGTTTGTGTGGCTCCAGACGTCCTGCAGGCCTCCTGGATCAAACCCTGCCCTGAGGAGCAGATCCTGAGCTTCCAGCCGGACCAGACTGACATTAAAACAGAGGAAGGTGTCTGTGACGCCGCCGGCGGCTCCGACGCAGCAGCGGGCGGCTCCGACACTGAAGACAGCGCGGACTACTGGACAGAAGCTGCAGGACTGTGGAGACGTGAGGACACGGCAGCAGCAGCAGGGGGACAGAGCTCATCTCCCGGCAGGAAGCTGTCTCCTGAGAGTCCGCCTGTGTTCGGCTGTAAAGTCTGCGGAGAGTCCTTCCAGAGGCGGAGTTATCTACTGAGTCACGCCGCCGCGCACGTCAGAGACTGCAGCGTGTGCGGGAAACAGCTGGAGGCCGCGGAGAGCCTGAAGCTTCACCTCCGAGCTCACAGAGAGACGTCGTTCCGCTGCAGCGTCTGCGGACAGACCTTCACCCTGCGGGGGAACCTGCGGACGCACATGAGGATCCACTCCGGCGAGCGTCCGTTCGGCTGCACCGTCTGCGGGAAGAGTTTCGGCAGGAGGGCGACGCTGGTGCGGCACGTCCGCAGCCACACGGGCGAGAAGCCGTTCACCTGCTCGTACTGCGGCCGCGGCTTCGTGGAGAAAGGCAACCTGACGGTGCACCTGCGGACGCACACCGGAGAGAGACCGTACTGCTGCTCCACGTGCGACAGACGCTTCAGTCAGCTGTCCTGCTTCTACAAACATCCGTGTCAGAGAGGACGCACGAGCGCAGCCCGCAGCAGCAGCAGCAGCTGACTCTTCATCATCAGATGGATGTTCTGATATTTATACTGTGCAACAATAAATGAATAGTTGTTATTGATCAGTTCATTTGATCCAGAGTTGATAAACAGGAAGTTGATCAGCTGTTTCAGTGTTCTGCGTCTTCTTCTGCTGCTTCTGTCTCTTCATGTTGATCCCAGACTGACTCCATGATGATGAAGATAGTTTATGACTCTGGCTGCAGATGATGATGATGATGATGATGATGCATGATGATGGAGAAGAATTAGGACTGAATGATTTAGAAAAAATATCTAGTTGCAGTTATTTTGACTGATCAGATGATTATATTAGAGGGAAAAACCATATTAAAATGACGATGATGATGATGTTTCTTCATCTCACCATGTTGGATGAATTGTTCCAGTTAATAAAAATCTAAAGTGCCTGAAACTTCTGCGTCATTTCTGAGAATCTGAAACGATCAAACACTGATCCACAGATCCGTTAACCTTTCATTTCATACTGTGTCATTATCTGTTGATATATTTTCTTGTCTGTGTTCTGCTGCTCCACATGAATTTATGATGGAAATTAACCCCCCCCCCCAAAAAAACCCCAACAAATAATAAAAACAAAGGACAGAACCAGCAGATGTTTGTCTTTGTATGTCAAACATTTAAATGCTCCTTCAGGTTTTGATCAGTTCTTCTACTCAGCAGCTTCATGTGAAGCTGAATGAAAAGTGTTTGTTGGATATTTGAGTCATATTTAATATCAGGATTAGTTGCATATGTTCTTGTAAACAGTGCAGTAAGTGAGGAAGATGTTTCACTTTCATAGAACAATAATAATAATAATAAGGCCTTTCTGGCTGATGATGAGGAGGATGAAGACTCTTCAGTTTACTGTCAGAGAGACTAAAGAAAATATTCACATTTAAGAAGCTGAATCAAAGTGATTACTGATCAATTATCAATATCCGAGTCTGTGATTCGTTTCATAGTTGAGAATTATTCGGTTAACCGACTAATAGTTGTTGTTATTGATCAGGCAGGAGTATTGATCATGTTGCAGCCCTCCGCTCCAGCAGAGGGCGGCAGTGCACGTGACTCCGGCCGTTACCCGGAAGTGTAAGGCAGCAGGTAAACAAGAGACCACGACGCCTCGGAGGGTCTCCGCCGCTGTTCGTCTCACACTGCCGGTAAAATGTCGAAGATCGAGATGCTGCGGCTGCTGATCAACCAGCGGCTCACCGCGGCGGCGGAGGAGATCTTCGGGGTGTTCGGGAGGACCATAGCGGAGTACGAGGAGCAGATCTCCCGCTACAAGCTGGAGATCCAGCGGCAGCGCCGGCTGCAGGAGCTCCGCATGCAGCCGCAGATCTCCCTGCAGCTGCACAGCGCAGGTTAGTCACGAGTCCGGGTTACACCCTACCTGTCTGTCTGCTCACCTGTCTGTCTGTCTGTCTGTCTGTCTGTCTGCTCACCTGTCTGTCTGTCTGTCTGTCTGTCTGTCTGTCTGCTCACCTGTCTGTCTGTCTGTCTGTCTGTCTGCTCACCTGTCTGTCTGTCTGTCTGTCTGTCTGTCTGTCTGTCTGCTCACCTACCTGTCTGTCTGTCTGTCTGTCTGTCTGCTCACCTGTCTGTCTGTCTGTCTGTCTGTCTGTCTGTCTGCTCACCTGTCTGTCTGTCTGTCTGTCTGTCTGCTCACCTGTCTGTCTGTCTGTCTGTCTGTCTGTCTGCTCACCTGTCTGTCTGTCTGTCTGTCTGTCTGTCTGTCTGCTCACCTGTCTGTCTGTCTGTCTGTCTGTCTGCTCACCTGTCTGTCTGTCTGTCTGTCTGCTCACCTGTCTGTCTGTCTGTCTGTCTGTCTGTCTGTCTGCTCACCTGTCTGTCTGTCTGTCTGTCTGTCTGCTCACCTGTCTGTCTGTCTGTCTGTCTGTCTATCTGCTCACCTGTCTGTCTGTCTGTCTGTCTGTCTGCTCACCTGTCTGTCAGTCATTAAACCAACAGTCAGTGTGTTTCTTGCTGTAATCATTCCTCCTGTTCATACTGACCATTAGAAGATTCCTTCATAATGACCTTACAATGGAAGTGATGGAGGACAAAATCCACAGTCTGAAGCTAATATGAAGCTTCAGCGTCCAAATGAGTCAAATCAAGTAGATATCTTTCAACGTTACAGTCTTTTTAGTGCCAAAGTTCCTCTTTTTGTTACTATACTTCCACCTGCAGCTCAACAGGGAAACACTGTCCGAGGAAACACAAAGAAGGAATTTGATGCTAAAAAGACTGTAAATGTGTCAGATATCCACTTGATATGACTAACTCAGACTGATGAAGCTGAATAGAAGCTTCACACAGACTTTAAATGACTGTGTGGACACACTGTGGATTTTATCCTCCATCACTAACATTGAAAACACATTTGAAAGATCTTTTAATATCCAGTATGAACAGGAGGAATGATTACAGACACCTGACTGCTGGTTTAACACGCTGGGAACACTGGGAACACTGGGAACTCATCTTTTAACCAGCAGCGAGCCGGAGGAGGAAGCTGCATCTCATGTTAAACAGTCGATATTTATTACTGCATGAGGACAAATAATCATCAGGGTTTAAACTGGTGTATCTGCAGCTTTAAGTCTTAGAGTCACTGATTTAGACCTTAAAAGGTTTTAAAGTCTTAAATTTCATTCACAAAGGTCTTTTTTCTGTTAGTTAAAAAATGTTTATAATGTAATTTAACAAAACCTGACTGGAGAATCTCCAATTCTATTTTTTAATTGATCCATCCATCATCCATCCATCCATCATCCATCCATCCATCATCCATCCATCATCCATCCATCCATCATCCATCCATCCATCCATCATCCATCATCCATCATCCATCCATCATCCATCCATCCATCATCCATCCATCCATCATCCATCCACCCATCCATCATCCATCCATCATCCATCATCCATCCATCATCCATCCATCATCCATCCATCCATCCATCCATCCATCATCCATCATCCATCCATCATCCATCCATCCATCATCCATCCATCCATCATCCATCCACCCATCCATCATCCATCCATCATCCATCATCCATCCATCATCCATCCATCCATCATCCATCCATCATCCATCCATCCATCCATCATCCATCATCCATCCATCATCCATCCATCCATCCATCATCCATCATCCATCCATCATCCATCCATCATCCATCCATCCATCATCCATCATCCATCCATCATCCATCCATCCATCATCCATCCATCCATCATCCATCCATCCATCCATCCATCCATCCATCATCCATCATCCATCCATCATCCATCCATCCATCATCCATCCATCCATCATCCATCATCCATCCATCATCCATCATCCATCCATCATCCATCCATCCATCCATCCATCCATCCATCCATCATCCATCCATCATCCATCCATCATCCATCCATCCATCCATCCATCCATCCATCATCCATCCATCATCCATCCATTCATCAATCATCCATCCATCCATCCATCATCCATCCACTCATCAATCATCCATCCATCATCCATCCATCATCCATCCATTCATCAATCATCCATTGTCTATTATCCATCATCCATCCATCCATCCATCCATCCATCCATCCATCATCCATCCATCATCCATCCATTCATCAATCATCCATCCATCCATCCATCATCCATCCATCATCCATCCATCATCCATCCATCCATCCATCCATCCATCATCCATCCACTCATCAATCATCCATCCATCCATCCATCCATCATCCATCCATCATCCATCCATCCATCCATCCATCCATCCATCATCCATCCATTCATCAATCATCCATCCATCATCCATCCATCATCCATCCATCATCCATCCATCCATCCATCATCCATCCACTCATCAATCATCCATCCATCCATCCATCCATCATCCATCCATCATCCATCCATCCATCCATCCATCCATCATCCATCCATCCATCATCCATCCATCCATCATCCATCCATCATCCATCCATCCATCCATCCATCCATCATCCATCCATCATCCATCATCCATCCATCCATCCATCCATCCATCCATCCATCATCCATCCATCCATCCATCATCCATCCATCCATCATCCATCCATCATCCATCCATCCATCCATCCATCCATCATCCATCCATCATCCATCATCCATCCATCCATCCATCCATCCATCATCCATCCATCCATCATCCATCCATCATCATCCATCATCATCCATCCATCATCATCCATCCATCCATCCATCATCCATCCATCCATCATCCATCCATCCATCATCCATCCATCATCATCCATCCATCATCCATCCATCATCCATCCATCATCCATCATCATCCATCCATCATCCATCATCATCCATCCATCATCCATCATCATCCATCATCCATCCATCCATCCATCATCCATCCATCCATCATCCATCATCCATCCATCCATCCATCATCCATCATCATCCATCATCCATCATCATCCATCATCCATCCATCATCCATCCATCATCCATCATCATCCATCATCCATCCATCCATCCATCATCCATCATCCATCATCCATCCATCATCCATCATCATCCATCCATCATCCATCATCATCCATCATCCATCCATCATCCATCATCCATCCATCATCCATCCATCCATCAATCCATCCATCCATCATCATCCATCCATCCATCATCATCCATCCATCATCCATCCATCCATCCATCATCCATCCATCCATCATCATCCATCCATCATCCATCCATCCATCCATCCATCCATCCATCCATCCATCCATCATCATCCATCCATCATCCATCCATCATCATCCATCATCCATCCATCCATCCATCCATCATCCATCCATCCATCATCATCCATCCATCCATCATCCATCCATCCATCCATCCATCCATCATCCATCCATCCATCATCATCCATCCATCCATCATCCATCCATCCATCATCATCCATCCATCATCATCCATCCATCATCATCCATCCATCCATCCATCCATCCATCCATCCATCATCCATCCATCATCCATCCATCCATCCATCATCCATCCATCCATCCATCATCCATCCATCATCCATCCATCCATCCATCCATCCATCCATCCATCCATTCATCAATCATCCATCATCCATCCATCATCCATCCATTCATCAATCATCCATCCATCCATCCATCATCCATCCACTCATCAATCATCCATCCATCATCCATCCATCATCCATCCATTCATCAATCATCCATTGTCTATTATCCATCATCCATCCATCCATCATCCATCCATCCATCCATCCATCATCATCCATCCATCATCATCATTATCCATCATCCATCCATTCATCAATCATCCATCCATCATCCATCCATCATCCATCATCCATCCATCATCATCCGTCCATATTTCCTTATATTGGTTACATGAGACCAGACTGTTTCTGAGACTCTTTCTGACATCAGTAAGTCGTTCTGTGTTTAGTCGCAGCTGCTCTGAATCATTGATTCGGAACAGATATTTGAACAATATAGAATCAATATGATCGAACTGACAGTCGACACATTAAAGACAGAAACAGACTTTTATTAGAGCTGCGACCTGCTGCAGGTGTTAAACTGTGTTAACTGTGTGTGTTGTGATTGGCAGCTCGGCCCGAGCAGCAGGACTGGAGCTGTGAGTCGACTCCTCCTCACATCAAAGAGGAAGAGGAGGAGCTGTGGCCGGTGCCGCAGGAGGAGGAGCCGCAGGAGGAGGAGCCGCAGGAGGAGGCGCCTCCCACGTCGGAGAACAACCACGTCAACTTTATGTTGTTTCAGAGCGGCGGTGTG
Source organism: Thunnus albacares (assembly GCF_914725855.1). Taxonomy (NCBI): domain Eukaryota; kingdom Metazoa; phylum Chordata; class Actinopteri; order Scombriformes; family Scombridae; genus Thunnus; species Thunnus albacares. Next base: position 30,042,453 of record NC_058124.1, on the reverse strand, counting down.
AGAAACGAGCCGGATCTCAACCACATGACCTCTCCACTCCCAAAGTTCACGAGCCAGGACCCGGAGGACCCAGAGGACCTGGAGGAACCACAGCTTGACCCTCAGCTGGGCACCTCAGTCCAGCAGACCTGCACAGACCTGGTCCAGGACTCTCCTGAGGCTTCAGATAACGGTCAGCTGGACTGTGTGGAGCTGGAAGCGCCGCTCTCCGAGGTGGTGGACTCGTATATTTGCACCATCTGTGGCCGAGCGTTCGCTCAGCGCGGACACTGGGCCAAACACGTCCAGGTTCACCGCAAGGTCGGGTCAAAAACCGACAAGTCGTACACCTGTGAAATCTGCGGGAAGAGACTGACGCGCTTCGACGGCTACCAGAAGCACCTGAGGATCCACACGGGCGAGAAGCCGTACAGCTGCGAGGAATGCGGCCGCAGATTCAGTGACAACTCCAACTACAAACGACACATTCGCACTCACACGACACCGAAAACACAGCAGAGCTGAGGCTGCAGGACGTTCAGAGTTACAGCGATGCAGTGAGCTGCAGCAGAGCTGAGGCTGCAGGACGTTCAGAGTTACAGTGATGCAGTGAGCTGCAGCAGAGCTGAGGCTGCAGGACGTTCAGAGTTACAGTGATGCAGTGAGCTGCAGCAGAGCTGAGGCTGCAGGACGTTCAGAGTTACAGCGATGCAGTGAGCTGCAGCAGAGCTGAGGCTGCAGGACGTTCAGAGTTACAGTGATGCAGTGAGCTGCAGCAGAGCTGAGGCTGCAGGACGTTCAGAGTTACAGTGATGCAGTGAGCTGCAGCAGAGCTGAGGCTGCAGGACGTTCAGAGTTACAGCGATGCAGTGAGCTGCAGCAGAGCTGAGGCTGCAGGACACTCAAAGTTACAGTGATGCAGTGAGCTGCAGCAGAGCTGAGGCTGCAGGACGTTCAGAGTTACAGTGATGCAGTGAGCTGCAGCAGAGCTGAGGCTGCAGGACGTTCAGTTACAGTGATGCAGTGAGACACAGCAGAGCTGAGGCTGCAGGACGTTCAGAGTTACAGTGATGCAGTGAGCTGCAGCAGAGCTGAGGCTGCAGGACATTCAGAGTTACAGTGATGCAGTGAGCTGCAGCAGAGCTGAGGCTGCAGGACGTTCAGAGTTACAGTGATGCAGTGAGCTGCAGCAGAGCTGAGGCTGCAGGACGTTCAGAGTTACAGTGATGCAGTGAGCTGCAGCAGAGCTGAGGCTGCAGGACGTTCAGAGTTACAGTGATGCAGTGAGCTGCAGCAGAGCTGAGGCTGCAGGACGTTCAGAGTTACAGTGATGCAGTGAGCTGCAGCAGAGCTGAGGCTGCAGGACGTTCAGAGTTACAGTGATGCAGTGAGCTGCAGCAGAGCTGAGGCTGCAGGACGTTCAGTTACAGTGATGCAGTGAGACACAGCAGAGCTGAGGCTGCAGGACGTTCAGAGTTACAGTGATGCAGTGAGCTGCAGCAGAGCTGAGGCTGCAGGACGTTCAGAGTTACAGTGATGCAGTGAGCTGCAGCAGAGCTGAGGCTGCAGCAGAGCTGAGGCTGCAGCAGAGCTGAGGCTGCAGCAGAGCTGAGGCTGCAGCTGTGCGTTATCATCACACCTGTCTGTGAAAGCGGGAAAGCACAAATTCAGGAATATCAACTTTCTGTCTCAGACTCTGATCTCTTTATCTGTTGATTCAGCCAATCACGTGATACATGTGTGTGTTTCTGTCGTCACGTGACTGCATCAGTATAAACAAACTGACATTATTAATACTAACAGTCTCTGGTTGGAGGCAGATATTTGATTTAATATATTTGTTTATGGATTTACAGAACACACTAATCTAAGGGCTCACATGCAAGTGTGCAGGAAATGCTTCCAAGATGTTAAAAGGTTCATAAAACGATAAAAACAATAACATCCTGTTTGATAAGTTAAAGAGTTCGGTCTCGACCTGCTCTGTGAAAACAGCCCTGAGATAACTTCTGTTATGATTTGGCTTTATATAAATAAAACTGAACAAAAGAAGTTGAAATTAAGTCACTATGTTGTAATTGTGCATTTGTGTGAGAACAGAAACAGAAATATGTGTTGATGACGAGCAGAGCGGCTGATATCAGCTGATTATCGCCAAAGAAACAGAGTCAGTGGAGCCGCAGCGATCAGTCGAATAATCAGTTAGTTGCTGTTCAATGAACGGAAAGTTATTATGATAATCCTTTAATCATTCTGAGTCATTTTTAAAGAAGAAAAAGTCCAAATTCTCTGATTAAATATGAATATTTTCTGGTTTCTTTAGTCTCTGACAGGAAACTGAAGATCTTTGATTTGATATTTGATGACGTCGTCTTTTATGGACCAAACAACTAATTGAGAAAATAATTGACAGATTCATCGATAATGAAAATAATCATTAGTTGCAGATCTAATTTTCATCATTTTGTCTGTTAAACGTCAGAAAATAGAAACGTGTCTTGTTTCGTCCGACCGTCAGAATCTAAATGTTCAGTTTCTGTCACGTTTGAGAATCTGGAAACTTTAAATGTTCTTGTGTGAAAACTGACCTCAACGATTAATCGATTATCAAAATAGTCGATTTTCTGACAGTCGACTAAACGCTGCGGCTCTAGAAATATTCTCAGCACACGATCATTGATCCATGTGACGGCTGGAGTCTGACCCTCAGACGCAGGTCAGAGGTCATCGACCTGCAGGGACGTTAGTTTGAGTCCGTATCCAGTAATCCTGCTTTGTGGTTCGGGCTCCTGAACTGATCGACTTTATTGAAACACTGATCGACAGAGTCGGAGGAGACGGCGCAGAAGTGAGAGGAGAAGAAGAAGAAGAAGAAGAAGAAGCCGCCATGTTGTTGAGAGGATCTTCTGACGTAAACCAGAAACTTTAATGTGAACATGGACTAAGATGAGCACATGCTGTATTTTTATATATGATATATTTTAACATGTTTATACACTGTAACGGTCGTGTTGCTGTTTACACATCAATATCTGACAGAAACTTTGCTGTCAGTCAGTTTTCTGACGTTTGAATGAATGAAAGTTTGTGTTCAGCTCTGCGACGTCGAGTTTCTGCAGCTCTGAACAGAAACCTGAAGCTCCGTGTTTGTCAGGATTTTGTGTTTTCAGGAACATTTTGGGGCCTTTTTCTACAAAGCAGGTTCAACATATTCAGGATCTTCTGGTTATCTGGCTTCACTCAGTCTAACATTTACCGTCCAGAACCAGAACTATGAAGCTCAGTCAGTCTGATTTAACAGCTACGAGCGTGTTCATGTGCGTATACATACATGACTGAAGTATAGAGGGAGTATTTTCACTGTTTAGAAACCATCTGAATATGTCACATAACAAACTTAAAGTAACGTCAGACTGTTTCTGCTGCTGAAGCAAAGAGTGTAAAAGTATTTAATGACTGATGATTTATAATCATGGAGCCAATTAACAGTGAGGATTATTGATCTCTGGTGTTTATCTGCAGTTGTCTGATGTTATTCTGACTGCAGCCATGAATCAGAGAGTAAAATCATCCTCACTGTCAGCTTCACTCCGGGAGAAAATCAACGTAAACTATTAAAATGCAGCTGAAATCATCGTTATGTGTTTAGTGTCGTAAACGATCTCCGTTTGTTAGAAGCTCTGTTTTAAAACCAGAAACATGGAAAAATAAAATGTTTCTACTGACCTACAAAAATATATATTGATCTTTTTTAAAAGTCATTTTATTGTAACTCAGGACTTTTGTCCATGTCGGGATCCTGTAGGAATGATGACTCTTTATTTCCAGTGATCTGATTGGTCAGCGGTCGAGGTGGTTAATTGTTCGGCATCAGTTACCATGGTGATGAAGCCAGAGTTACACCTGAAGTTACCTCAATAACCCCAAACCTGCTTCAGTTCCTCTGGAAACGATGTTGCTTTTAACAATGAAGTAATAAAGTCACATGATTACAAACTTGATTTCATGTCCGTCGTATTGATTCTAAGGGTTAGTTGTGTTTTAGTGGATCAATATTTATTTATTTCCAATAAGCTCATATTCTCATGTTTTCTCATGTTGTCACAGATTTTGGTCAAATGTCTTTTTAAGTGTAAAGTAGCTCCTGAGACAAATATAAATAAAACAAACATAATTAATGCTAATTACACCTTGTTGATAAAAGTTACAGCTGACTGACAGACAGGAAGTCTGAGTCAGTGCAGCATGTTTCAGACCAGCAGATGGCAGCACAGCGCTTCATTAAAACACCTCAGGAAGACACGAGCTGCTGCAGACGTTCATTATTTAATTCAGCAGCTTTATTAGCAATTATTCAATTATTAACTAATTCAGAGTTGATAAAACTCCTGAAAGAATCCTCAAAAGAATTTCTGGAACATCTTCAAGAAACTTCAGTCCCTCGAGACCTTGAAACACACTCCTGACCTCCTGGACCCCTGAGACTCCTTCAAGGACTCACGTCTCACGTCTCCTGTAAGGGTTTTCAGACTCCTTTAAAACCCTCAAAGGCTTCAAGGGTCCCTGAAGAACCTTTGGAACATCCTGAAGACCTCTGGGACCTGTTCCAGGAGTTTCCAGTCATTTCCAGTTCCAGGACTGGAATATGTGGGAACCCATTTGAGAATTTTTGAAACCATTCAGAGAATCTCAGAACTTCCTCAAAGATCTCTTGATCCCCACCAAGAATCACATGTCTCTTGAAATACTCTTGGGACACCTAGAAGGACCCCTGGAACCCCCCTAAGGACTTCTGGACCTCTAAACCCAAAGATCTCTGCAACCCCTTTTGAAACCATTCAAAGACTCTTGGTCCAACCCCGGGACTATAGATCTGTCTCCAGAGCCTCTGGATCCCCCATCAAGGTCTCCTAAACCTTGTTTGTGACCCCTGACCCCTGGAACACAATCAAAGAGTTGCTGTAACACAAAAGACTGTTGCAACATCCTGAAGACTGGAGCCACTTCCAAGCCTGCTTAGATCCACCCAAAGACTCTTGTGATGCCTTCAGGGGATCCAGGACTTCCCAGAGATCCCTTCACGGACGTCTTGCTGGATCTCGTTGGAGGTCTGAACACCTCAGTGAGTGTGACTGTTGTTTTAAATAAGAAGCATTTAATAATATTCCACAGTAGCCTTTATTTACACCGTCATCCACACTGTTCATTAATAGCAGGAAGGTAAACATAACAGCTTTTATTACATTGTTGCCACCAGGTGGCGCCGTGAGTCCATCATCAGTGATATCACAGCATCTTTGTTCCCCCCCCTGCATCACAGGGAATATGTTTGGAGGACAAGAGACATAAAATGAATAAACAAATTTATTTTCAAGGTTATAAGTGCATCCTCATACAAAAACCCTTTTATAAAATGAGCCATAGTGTTTATTTTCTGCAGTAGCACCCAGTAAAAACACCCCGACGGACCGCCGAACAGTCCGTCCGATAAAACCAACTCCTTCTTCTATCGAGTTTAAACATCCTCCGATGTGTTTCTGCTCATCACAGAGATTCATGTTCCTGCTTTGTGTTGTGGATTGTTTGTGTCTGTATGAACGCAGACCAGTTCATCCTCCGTCTGGACCAAACCACTGATGGATTTAAACGTGTATGAAAGACGACCTGCGCTCCGGACAGCAGCGTCAGAAACACTCAGCTGATGTTTCAGTGTGAAAGTAACAAAACTGCCGAGAGGATTTAAAGGACCTGTTTTATTTAGATAATCAATAAACTACGAATCACATTCAGTTTACAGGACGGCTGAGAGTTTCCCAGAGCTGACGAGTGTTTGGAATATCTGGTGCTAGAGTCCGTACGATACTTTTCCTGATGCCTTACTTTGAGAAGATACACAGTACTGTGCAAAGAGATTCTTACCCATGATGCAATACCATCAGGGAGGCGTCTGATTGGCCCAAATGTATTGATGACATGACGATGACCCCGAGCAGACAGCTAGAGTCATAAAGAACTACGAGTCCTGCAGCAGATGGTCTCTGATCTCAGCATCATGGAGTCAATCTGGGATCAACATGAAGAAGAAGCACCTGAGAATCTTTCTGCAGGACGTTTCCAACAACAACCCGCCAGCAAATTACCATGAAACACCGTTAGTGTACCGAGGAGAACGGCGTCATGTTTCTGCTGTTTACAAGTTAACTGATAAAACAATTTATAGCAATAGTTTTGCACAGTACTGTATATATATATATATATATATATATATATTTATTTATTTTTACAAGATCTTTTTTTCCATTTCACAAAAGAAGCAAAAGCGTGTAAGTTTTCTAAACACCAGTTTTGTCTTAAACAGGCAGATTTAGATCAGGAACTGTTTTAAGATGGAACAGAAGTTTAAGATTTAAATAATTTATTGTACGGCTGCAACTACCAACGAACCTTTTAGTCAATAAAACAATTAGTTTTCCAGATATTACAGATCAGACTGAAGGACTCTGATCTAAACTGAATCCTTTATTTTGCAGCCCGTCTATAAACTATGAACATATTTCAGCAGCAACTTGTATGTTTCTACATCTTGACTTTATGGAAACAGCTGAAGCCAGTGGCTGTTTAAAAGGAGCAAAACTGATCTAAAAAGTACTTTATTCTTTAGAAAACTGGTCAGCAGTAATGTGGAGTGTTAACGGGGTAAAACCAGCGGGACAGTAAGTCCTGAGTCGAGGATCAGATCTGCAGCTCTCGTGTGATGGCGGCTTGTTAAATGAGACTCTGATTCATGTGGGCGGCTTCTTCCCAGTGACCAGAACACTTTCTATCTGATAACTATCAAACGGCTGCAGTCAGCTGGGAGACTCGGGGGGAAATGAAAGAGGATGATGCAAGCTCTTCAAACACCAACAGTGACACGAATCCTCCTTTAACTCCCAGTTGAAATCGACATCAAACTGCTGCTTTGTCCTCACATATTAAATCAGAAGAAAACGATTAGTCAGTGCAGGTTTGGAAACACCTGATGCAGCGCGACTCGTTCTGCACGTGCTCCACATCCTGATCCGGTTGCCGGCGGAGCCAAAGTTGCATCATTTGGTGCAGAGCCCCGTCTCCTGCAGACAGGGATGCTCCAGTAAACGCTGTGCTGCAGCATCATCGCCGCCGTGGCTTCGTTATTGCTTCATCTGTGGCGGGAGGGAGAGCGTGCGTCCGGATGTTTATCCGGTTTAACGGCAGCCGACGACCAAACAAACACTGAAAACCGAACCGGTTGATTGGTTGATCTCCGTTACTGCGACTCGTTTTCCTTCAGCGGTCGTGTGATTTACACTGATCACTGCTGTTTCACGTGTTCACGAGAAAACAGGAAGTTACTCTTGACCGTTAACTGAAGGTCTGATTAAGAGCTTTGTGCAGGGATTTCAACCACATCTCATGGTCTTCCTCAGCGGATAGTCTGCAGAGTTGTCATGGAGACGGGAGACAAACAAACAAGAGCTGAAGTTCTAAACTTCGGTCACATGATGACAACTGCTGAAGAAGACCTTTAGATGTGGTTGAGAGCTCCAGAAGGAGATAGAAGATAGAGATCAGATGTCTCGTCTGCATGTAGATAATCAATCAATCAATCAATCAATCAATCATAGTGAACGATTAGATTTTTTGGGTCAAAGTCGGATCGGATGAGAAACTGGATTAAAACAGATTTTAGTTTCAGCTTGACGTGTAAAATACATCATCTTCATCATCTTCATCATCTTCATCATCATCAAGTTCTTACACAGTGAAGCTAAAAAACCTTCAGATGATTCAAGTTTCATTTATTTTATTTTCCTACAAAACGCAGAAACACTCGAACGAGACGGAAACGACGTGCAAAACAGCTGTTGAGCTCTTTATTTATTTATTTATTTATTTATTTGTTTATTTATTTATTGTTACTGTCTGACTGCTCGTTGTAAAATCTCTTTGACGACATTTTGACATTCTGTTTTAAAACAAACGATCAATTAATTGATTAATGGACTGATTGATTCAGTGATGCAGTTCTGTTGTCGTCCGGATCAAAGCAGGAACTTCATTAAATGTTTTATTATCGTCGCGTCTCTGCTTTGTGTTCGCTCGAAGCTTTTCTGCAGCGTTGTGTCAGTTCTGAGATTTACGAGCCTCCTTGAAAGCACCACTGAGAGGTTCGCTCACGTCTGCTTTTCACCACGATAACAAACAAGTGTGAAGAAGAAAAAGGTCAATAAATTTGTTGCAGCGCTGCAGATTATTCTGGTGTCGTTTTTACTTCACGTGACACATCAGAGACGTTTCCTCACGCCTGAGCACGCCCACGTGAACGCCCGCGTGAACGCCCGCGTGAACGCTGACGTGAACGCTGACGTGAACGCCGACGTGAACGCCGATGTGTGATCAGATTCAACGCGTTTTATTATTACACGGTTTCATTCCTGGAATAACTGTTATAACTGAGTCGATCCGAAGTGGAATACAATCAGCAGTAACGTAAAGTTAGCAGCTAACAGGCTAAACGTGCAGAAACACCAGTTTGTGTAAATGAATGATAGTGAGTCTCGTTGCACTTTTTAACATCTTTCCACACGTTGTTTTTTTGCAATCAGAACTTTTCCAAATCTAAAAACGATCACATTCATTTCCCAAACCAAGCACCATGTCGAGGCAACAGTCGACTCTGCCAGCTGTTTGAATTCGTCCTCTTTACTTCGTAGCAGCTCGTTGTTTTATTTACAGTTTTTGTCCGACAGGCGACTTTTATTGCTGTTGCTGGCAGCGCTGATCTCTGTTGCCTCAAGATGATTCCTGCCGTCGTTCTGTTCGTTCGTCAGCTGCAGGCCGAGAGCCCAAACAGAAGAAACAGCCACAGGAAAAAAAAAAAAAGAGTGTTCTTGACTGTCGACAAACAGCCGGAGGTAAAACAGGAAACAGCAGATTCGCTTCACAGTCGAGTATTTTTAGAGCAGAAACACTCCAACAGACCCGCAGCAGCTTTAACGCTTCATCCAAACCACCAAAACTAAACATATTATCTTACTTTCCTCTCACTTCGTCAAGTCACACAGATGTTCTTCTTCAATGATCCACAAAGATCCACAATGATCCACCAGCCAGGAAACAGTCCCAGTCCGGTGATCCGGGCTGATCGGCCCGCTGCTGCTGCTGCTGCTGTTTGGACAAATAGAAGCAAAACTCTCTGCACAGCGTGATAGTTTACAGCCTTCAGGGCCTTCAGGAGATCTGTTATAACAGATATAATGTGTATGAACTAGCAGCTGGATCCACATCAGTCCTGAAACCAGGTCTTCAGGTCTTTAGTTCTGCTCAGACTGTCGTTGCTGCTTTTCTTGTGTTTACAGTGATAAATTATTCCCCCTCTCACTCTGACAGCTGTCACTTCTGACTGTAACGTTACTATGACAACAGGCAACAGGGTTTACTTCCTGTTTCTCTGAGCAGTGAAATATTATTAAGACTAAACACTGTGCACCACTGTGCACCACTGTGCACCACTGTGCACCAGAGAATATGTGTTTTAGTGATTTGGATGAACCGAACTGTTAAACCTTTTGACTCTGAGCTGTTTCTTCTCTTTCGGCAGGTGAACCTGTTGGTGACACAGCGACGGAGCTCAGTAGGTGATCACTTTCATTTCTTTGATGATTCTGCAGATTCAGTTCATAAAAATCCAGCTCTGACGTTCTGGAGCGAGACGTCAAATCAAATCAATCGAGGCTGATTATTAATTCAAGAGGATCAATGTGAACATACAAGTCACTAAACTGAAGGACTATTAACCTTAAACACCTACTGGGCTCCGTACGAAACACAGCTCCATTCATGCTTTAGTGTTTTAGATACCAATATGGTATAAAAGAGAACATTCATCTGGTTCTGTCATCACAGGACTGAGTGATCCGGGTCTCTGTAGCTGCTGGATTTTGATCCCACAGCTCATGAAGCAAAGCTTTACTTCATCATATAAGTGCTGCTGATGTGTTCGTGTACAAAAAAAACTGTCTTGAACGTCTCGTCGTCTCGGAAACGTCGGATCGTTGCAGTTTTTGTTTCTGCGCTTGTCGTGGAAACGGAGGGCGAGCAGAGAGGAAGAGGAATCTTCCTCCGGGCGCTCTCGGCGTTGTGATGCCATCGTTTCACTTATCAGAGTCCCGGATTCAGTTCCCGTCGGGTCTGCAGCCACGGTGCAGCAGCCGGGGACGTCAGATCAAGAGTTTTTCAGGCCACCTCGAGCCTCCGGGACTCCTTTTGAATCATTAACATCTTTCTGCTTCTGGAAAGTTTCTGCGACTCGTTGGAGCCGGTTTTGAGGGGAAAGTCGCCACAAGCGGCCGTGAGAGACGAGTCCGAGATCTTGTTTATTTGTCAGAGTTTGTGTCCGTCCGGCTCCTTCAGGGCTCTGCGAGCGAGTGAAGCAGCTACAATGTGGTGGCCGTAACTCAGGGAGGCCACAGACGGCGCCCTCTCAGCAGCAGGAAGTAACCACGACTGAAGGGTCGTGATGAGGAGTGATGGGACAGAAGCTCTGAAGTCTGTTTTGTGACTTCGTGCCCCAGCAGTGCTCAGAGTGCTTTCCTGTTTCCTCCCGCAGCCTCAGTACTTGTATTTTCCCGCCTCTGCTACCGGTGACGTCGCCGTGTTCGGGAGGAACAGCGGTTTTGGCGGGACTTGGGGTTTGAGCGACGCCGTTCGCCGGATGATTGCGGCCCGCTGGACGTGCGGACCTTCGCTGTAACTGTGCTGCCGTGTCAGGCAGGTGCTGGCGATCAACGGCCGCTGGCTCTCGCCGTCGGCGCTGGCGTTTGTATCGGCCGCAGCGCCGGCGCCCGGCGGCCCGTTGCTGCTGCTGTTGGTGTTCATCCTGGCTAGAAAGTGTGCGTGCGCCGCCCCCCGTTGGTTGAAGCTGTGGTGGCGCGGTACGGCGCCTCCGCCGCTGCCCATCTTGATGAGGGAGTGGCGCTGGGAGTGGTGGCGCGTTACGGAGACGCCGCTTTGTCCAGGCCTCTCCGGAATCACCTGCTGCTGGAGTGGAGTCGAAGAAGAGGAGGAAGAGGAGGATGGGACGGAGGTGGAGGAGGTGGGGTTGTTGGAGGAGGAGGATGAGGAAGAGGCGGAGGATGAGGAGGAGTTTTGAGGAGGTGCGTCCAGGCGTTTGGGGAGGCCGTCCCGCGGCAGCGTGGAGGTGCTGTAATATGGAGCTGATTCTGTCTCGGGGATCTGCTGCTGGTGATGGTTACTGCCGCCGCCGCCGCCGCCGCCGCTGTGGTGGTTGCTATGGTGATGGCTGTGGTTGTAGTGGTGGGTGCGGGTCTGGCCGTGGTGACTGTGATGATGGCTGTGATGGTGACTATGGTGATGGCCTCCGGAGGAGGAAGAGGACGGCCCGGGGAACAGGGAGGATGAGGAGGTGGAGGTCAGGACCTTGATGCCTCCGGTTCCCGACGCGCTGACCTCATGGATGTGTTTGAGCAGCTCGTCCAGCGCCGACACGTCCACGACCGTCTGGGGGAGGGACTGCTGGGAGTGGTGGTGATGAGGGGCTCCTCCTCCTCCTCCTCCTCCTCCTGCTGCTCGCTCATCATTGGAGATCTTCCTCTCCTCGGGGAGGTGCAGCGAAGACGAAGAAGCGCCCGCTCCATGGGCCAGTCCATTGCTCAGGCTGTTGCCATGGTGATGAGTGAAGGGGAACACCTGCTGGGTCATGGAGTTCCCCACGACGGCCATGAATCCCAGACTGGATCCGGAGCAGCTGGGCCCAGATTTGGGGTTGCTGTCCTTGCCGTTGTTGCAGTTCTGGTTCTTCTCGTACTGATGGTGCTGCAGCGCCTTCATGTTCCTGATGGGGAGCTCCGGGGTGGAGTCCGGCGTGGGCAGGCCGGACAGCTCGCCGTCCCCCTGAGACAGAGACTAAACAGACGTTAGACTCATGGTTCAAACTCACTCTAGATAAAGATGTCATCGTTACCAGCATCCCAAACCTTTTGTTCTCGTTCTAAACGCAAGAAATATAAAACATACAATAGTATAATAATCTATTTAAAGGACCAGTGTGAAGGATTTAGTGGCATCTAGTGGTGACCAGCTGAAGCCCCGCCCCCTTCCAGGTGTGTAGGAGAACCTACGGTGGCCATGAAAAACATGAAAGTTTCTCTCCAGAACCAGTGTTTGGTTTGTCCGTTCTGGGCTACTGTAGAAACATGGCGGCTCCCGCCGTAGATATAAAGACTCATTCTGAGGTTCTCAGGTGATTAAACACTAATTAATATTTATGAATATTATCTGTTAGATGTCACTAAATTCTCCACACTGCACCTTTAAAGAAACCAGAACTGCAGGATCTGCGTGTTTATTCCCGTTAATGTTTTTCATTAATCACCTTTTTAAAACTATGATCCATTTCCTGTGACTGGAACTATTTCCTGAGTCTGGAACTCTTTCCTGAGACTGGAACTATTTCCTGTGATTAGAACTATTTCCTGTGATTAGAACTATTTCCTGAGACTGGAACTATTTCCTGAGACTGGAACTATTTCCTGTGACTGGAACTATTTCCTGTGACTGGAACTATTTCCTGAGACTGGAACTATTTCTTGAGACTGGACTTATTTCTTGTGACTGGAACTATTTCTTGAGACTGGAACTCTTTCCTGAGACTGGAACTATTTCCTGTGATTAGAACTATTTCCTGTGATTAGAACTATTTCCTGAGACTGGAACTATTTCCTGAGACTGGAACTATTTCCTGTGACTGGAACTATTTCCTGTGACTGGAACTCTTTCCTGAGACTGGAACTATTTCCTGTGATTAGAACTATTTCCTGTGACTGGAACTATTTTCTGTGACTGGAACTATTTTCTGTGACTGGAACTATTTCCTGTGACTGGAACTATTTTCTGTGACTGGAACTATTTCTTGTGACTGGAACTATTTCCTGTGACTGGACCTATTTCTTGAGACTGGAACTATTTCTTGTGATTGGAACTATTTCTTGAGACTGGAACTATTTCTTGAGACTGGAACTATTTCTTGTGATTGGAACTATTTCTTGAGACTGGAACTATTTCTTGAGACTGGAACTATTTCTTGTGATTGGAACTATTTCTTGAGACTGGAACTATTTCTTGAGACTGGAACTATTTCTTGTGATTGGAACTATTTCTTGAGACTGGAACTATTTCTTGAGACTGGAACTATTTCTTGTGATTGGAACTATTTCTTGAGACTGGAACTATTTCTTGTGACTGGAACTATTTCCTGTGACTGAAACTATTTCTTGTGATTGGAACTATTTCTTGTGACTGGAACTATTTCTTGTGACTGGAACTATTTCTTGTGACTGGAACTATTTCCTGTGACTGGAACTATTTCTTGAGACTGGAACTATTTCTTGAGACTGGAACTATTTCTTGTGATTGGAACTATTTCTTGAGACTGGAACTATTTCTTGTGATTGGAACTATTTCTTGTGATTGGAACTATTTCTTGTGACTGGAACTATTTCCTGTGACTGGACCTATTTCTTGAGACTGGAACTCTTTCCTGTGACTGGAACTATTTCTTGTGACTGGAACTATTTCCTGTGACTGGAACTATTTCTTGAGACTGGAACTCTTTCTTGAGACTGGGACTATTTCCTGTGACTGGAACTATTTCTTGTGACTGGAACTATTTCTTGTGACTGGAACTATTTCTTGTGATTAGAACTCTTTCTTGAGACTGGAACTATTTCCTGTGACTGGAACTATTTCTTGTGACTGGAACTATTTCTTGTGATTAGAACTCTTTCTTGAGACTGGGACTATTTCTTGTGATTGGAACTATTTCTTGTGATTAGAACTCTTTCTTGAGACTGGGACTATTTCCTGTGACTGGAACTATTTCCTGTGACTGGAACTATTTCTTGAGACTGGAACTATTTCTTGAGACTGGAACTATTTCCTGTGACTGGAACTATTTCCTGAGACTGGAACTATTTCTTGAGACTGGAACTATCTCTTGAGACTGGAACTATTTCTTGTGACTGGACTTATTTCTTGTGACTGGAACTATTTCTTGAGACTGGAACTCTTTCCTGAGTCTGGAACTCTTTCCTGAGTCTGGAACTATTTCCTGTGATTAGAACTATTTCCTGAGACTGGAACTATTTCCTGTGACTGGAACTGTTTCCTGTGACTGGAACTGTTTCCTGAGACTGGAACTATTTCTTGAGACTGGAACTATCTCTTGAGACTGGAACTATTTCTTGTGACTGGACTTATTTCTTGTGACTGGAACTATTTCTTGAGACTGGAACTCTTTCCTGAGACTGGAACTATTTTCTGTGACTGGAACTATTTTCTGTGACTGGAACTATTTCCTGTGACTGGAACTATTTTCTGTGACTGGAACTATTTCTTGTGACTGGAACTATTTCCTGTGACTGGACCTATTTCTTGAGACTGGAACTCTTTCCTGTGACTGGAACTATTTCTTGTGACTGGAACTATTTCTTGTGACTGGAACTATTTCTTGTGACTGGAACTATTTCCTGTGACTGGAACTATTTCTTGAGACTGGAACTATTTCTTGAGACTGGAACTATTTCTTGTGATTGGAACTATTTCTTGAGACTGGAACTATTTCTTGTGACTGGAACTATTTCCTGTGACTGAAACTATTTCTTGTGATTGGAACTATTTCTTGTGACTGGAACTATTTCTTGTGACTGGAACTATTTCCTGTGACTGGAACTATTTCTTGAGACTGGAACTATTTCTTGAGACTGGAACTATTTCTTGTGATTGGAACTATTTCTTGAGACTGGAACTATTTCTTGTGATTGGAACTATTTCTTGTGATTGGAACTATTTCTTGTGACTGGAACTATTTCCTGTGACTGGACCTATTTCTTGAGACTGGAACTCTTTCCTGTGATTAGAACTATTTCTTGTGACTGGAACTATTTCCTGTGACTGGAACTATTTCTTGAGACTGGAACTCTTTCTTGAGACTGGGACTATTTCCTGTGACTGGAACTATTTCCTGTGACTGGACCTATTTCTTGAGACTGGAACTCTTTCCTGTGACTGGAACTATCTCTTGAGACTGGAACTATTTCCTGTGACTGGAACTATTTCTTGTGACTGGAACTATTTCTTGTGACTGGAACTATTTCCTGTGACTGGAACTCTTTCCTGAGACTGGAACTATTTCCTGTGATTAGAACTATTTCCTGTGACTGGAACTATTTTCTGTGACTGGAACTATTTTCTGTGACTGGAACTATTTCCTGTGACTGGAACTATTTTCTGTGACTGGAACTATTTCCTGTGACTGGAACTATTTCTTGAGACTGGAACTATTTCTTGTGATTGGAACTATTTCTTGAGACTGGAACTATTTCTTGTGACTGGAACTATTTCCTGTGACTGAAACTATTTCTTGTGATTGGAACTATTTCTTGTGACTGGAACTATTTCTTGTGACTGGAACTATTTCTTGTGACTGGAACTATTTCCTGTGACTGGAACTATTTCTTGAGACTGGAACTATTTCTTGAGACTGGAACTATTTCTTGTGATTGGAACTATTTCTTGAGACTGGAACTATTTCTTGTGATTGGAACTATTTTTTGTGATTGGAACTATTTCTTGTGATTGGAACTATTTCCTGTGACTGGACCTATTTCTTGAGACTGGAACTCTTTCCTGTGACTGGAACTATTTCTTGTGATTGGAACTATTTTTTGTGATTGGAACTATTTCTTGTGACTGGAACTATTTCCTGTGACTGGACCTATTTCTTGAGACTGGAACTCTTTCCTGTGACTGGAACTATTTCTTGTGACTGGAACTATTTCCTGTGACTGGAACTATTTCTTGAGACTGGAACTCTTTCTTGTGATTGGAACTATTTCTTGAGACTGGAACTATTTCTTGTGATTGGAACTATTTCTTGTGATTGGAACTATTTCCTGTGACTGGAACTATTTCCTGTGACTGGACCTATTTCTTGAGACTGGAACTCTTTCCTGTGACTGGAACTATTTCCTGTGACTGGAACTATTTCTTGTGACTGGAACTATTTCTTGTGATTAGAACTCTTTCTTGAGACTGGGACTATTTCTTGTGATTGGAACTATTTCTTGTGATTAGAACTCTTTCTTGAGACTGGGACTATTTCTTGAGACTGGAACTATTTCTTGAGACTGGAACTATTTCCTGTGACTGGAACTATTTCTTGTGACTGGAACTATTTCTTGTGACTGGAACTATTTCTTGAGACTGGAACTATTTCCTGTGACTGGAACTATTTCTTGTGATTGGAACTATTTCTTGAGACTGGAACTATTTCTTGAGACTGGAACTATTTCTTGTGACTGGAACCATTTCCTGTGACTGGAACTATTTCTTGAGACCGGAACTATTTCTTGTGACTGGAACTATTTCCTGTGACTGGAACTATTTCTTGTGACTGGAACTATTTCTTGAGATTGGAACTATTTCCTGTGTCTGCAACTATTTTTTGAGACTGGAACTATTTCTTGAGACTGGAACTATTTCTTGATACTGGAACTATTTCTTGAGACTGGAACTATTTCCTGTGACTGGAACTATTTCTTGAGACTGGAACTCTTTCTTGTGATTGGAACTATTTCTTGAGACTGGAACTATTTCTTGTGATTGGAACTATTTCTTGTGATTGGAACTATTTCCTGTGACTGGAACTATTTCCTGTGACTGGACCTATTTCTTGAGACTGGAACTCTTTCCTGTGACTGGAACTATTTCCTGTGACTGGAACTATTTCTTGTGACTGGAACTATTTCTTGTGATTAGAACTCTTTCTTGAGACTGGGACTATTTCTTGTGATTGGAACTATTTCTTGTGATTAGAACTCTTTCTTGAGACTGGGACTATTTCTTGAGACTGGAACTATTTCTTGAGACTGGAACTATTTCCTGTGACTGGAACTATTTCTTGTGACTGGAACTATTTCTTGTGACTGGAACTATTTCTTGAGACTGGAACTATTTCCTGTGACTGGAACTATTTCTTGTGATTGGAACTATTTCTTGAGACTGGAACTATTTCTTGAGACTGGAACTATTTCTTGTGACTGGAACCATTTCCTGTGACTGGAACTATTTCTTGAGACCGGAACTATTTCTTGTGACTGGAACTATTTCCTGTGACTGGAACTATTTCTTGTGACTGGAACTATTTCTTGAGATTGGAACTATTTCCTGTGTCTGCAACTATCTCTTGAGACTGGAACTATTTCCTGTGTGTGGAACTATTTCTTGATACTGGAACTATTTCTTGATACTGGAACTATTTCTTGAGACTGGAACTATTTCTTGAGACTGGAACTATTTCCTGTGTCTGGAACTATTTCTTGAGACTGGACTTATTTCTTGAGACTGGAACTATCTCTTGAGACTGGAACTATTTCCTGTGACTGAAACTATTTTTTGAGACTGGAACTATTTCCTGTGACTGAAACTATTTTTTGAGACTGGAACTATTTCTTGAGACTGGAACTATTTCTTGATACTGGAACTATTTCTTGAGACTGGAACTATTTCTTGAGACTGGAACTATTTCCTGTGTCTGGAACTATTTCTTGAGACTGGACTTATTTCTTGAGACTGGAACTATCTCTTGAGACTGGAACTATTTCTTGTGACTGAAACTATTTTTTGAGACTGGAACTATTTCCTGTGACTGAAACTATTTTTTGAGACTGGAACTATTTCTTGAGACTGGAACTATTTCTTGTGACTGGAACCATTTCCTGTGACTGGAACTATTTCTTGTGACTGGAACTATTTCCTGTGACTGGAACTATTTCTTGTGACTGGAACTATTTCTTGAGACTGGAACTATTTCCTGTGACTGGAACTATTTCCTGTGTCTGCAACTATCTCTTGAGACTGGAACTATTTCCTGTGTCTGGAACTATTTCTTGAGACTGGATTTATTTCTTGAGACTGGAACTATCTCTTGA
>NC_058124.1:29984445-30016945 GCF_914725855.1 Thunnus albacares | reverse complement strand
CGAAGGTTCCACAGGGTTCAGGTTTAGGTCCAATTCTTTTCTCTGTTTAAATCAACGACATTGTTTCATCTTTGACAAACTGTCTGCAGATGACACAGTGCTGCACACGACGGCTGCTGCCCGCCGCTGCTCTGACGCCCCAAAGATCACCAAACGTCCTTCAGCCAGCGAGACGTTTGTGCTTCTGCTGCTGTCAAAACCTCCAGGTTGCTTTAAAAGCACCTCTGAGTGCTAGAGGGGCTGCTAGAGAGCAGCTAGAGGGGCTGCTAGAGGGGCTGCTAGAGGGGCAGCTAGAGGGGCTGCTAGAGGGGCTGCTAGAGGGGCTGCTAGAGGGGCGGCTAGAGGGGCTGCTAGAGGGGCTGCTAGAGGGGCAGCTAGAGGGGCAGCTAGAGGGGCGGCTAGAGAGCAGCTAGAGGGGCTGCTAGAGGGGCAGCTAGAGGGGCTGCTAGAGGGGCAGCTAGAGGGGCGGCTAGAGGGGCTGCTAGAGGGGCTGCTAGAGGGGCTGCTAGAGGGGCTGCTAGAGGGGCTGCTAGAGGGGCTGCTAGAGAGCAGCTAGAGGGGCTGCTAGAGGGGCTGCTAGAGGGGCTGCTAGAGGGGCTGGTAGAGGGGCTGCTAGAGTGGCAGCTAGAGGGGCTGCTAGAGGGGCTGCTAGAGGGGCTGCTAGAGGGGCTGCTAGAGGGGCAGCTAGAGGGGCTGCTAGAGGGGCTGCTAGAGGGGCTGCTAGAGGGGCAGCTAGAGGGGCAGCTAGAGGGGCTGCTAGAGGGGCGGCTAGAGGGGCGGCTAGAGGGGCTGGTAGAGGGGCTGCTAGAGGGGCGGCTAGAGGGGCGGCTAGAGGGGCTGCTAGAGGGGCGGCTAGAGGGGCTGCTAGAGGGGCTGCTAGAGGGGCTGCTAGAGGGGCTGCTAGAGGGGCTGCTAGAGGGGCTGCTAGAGGGGCAGCTAGAGGGGCTGCTAGAGGGGCTGCTAGAGGGGCAGCTAGAGGGGCTGCTAGAGGGGCTGCTAGAGGGGCTGCTAGAGGGGCAGCTAGAGGGGCAGCTAGAGGGGCTGCTAGAGGGGCTGCTAGAGGGGCTGCTAGAGGGGCAGCTAGAGGGGCTGCTAGAGGGGCAGCTAGAGGGGCGGCTAGAGGGGCTGCTAGAGGGGCTGCTAGAGGGGCAGCTAGAGGGGCTGCTAGAGGGGCTGCTAGAGGGGCAGCTAGAGGGGCTGCTAGAGGGGCTGCTAGAGAGCAGCTAGAGGGGCTGCTAGAGGGGCTGCTAGAGGGGCTGCTAGAGGGGCTGGTAGAGGGGCTGCTAGAGTGGCAGCTAGAGGGGCTGCTAGAGGGGCTGCTAGAGGGGCTGCTAGAGGGGCTGCTAGCCAAGCTGCTGCTAATGTTTGCTCAGCTTGTTTCTCTGATAACTGAAGATCCAGGCATCCAAAGACTAAAATCCTAGCTGGTAGAGGGGCAGCTGATGGCTGTCAGAGCGAGTAGAGTTGTGCTTTACTTCCTGTCTTTACTGTAGGTTTTAGTAAGAGGCATACCGTTAAAGAGGCATATAATATGACAACTTCAAATGTTTGTTTTTTATTGATATCAATAAAGTGAATAACTTGTTTTTCATGTCATTCGTGTTATTTTTCTTATTGAAAAGTCAAATTATTTATTTGTAGGCTCTTATTTCACTCAACGGCACTTCAAACCTGAATGATCCTTCTGACAGCGTTGCTTTAACGTTCTGCAACGTTCTGCTAAACACCGAACACTTTAACTAATGCTGATAAAACAAAGTTCTGTTTTTTCAGAACCAGAGCTGTGATGACCTTCATACTGCTCTACTGACCGACTCTACTGACTGATTCTATCGAGCGACTCTACTGACCCACTCTACTGACCGACTCTACTGACTGATTCTATCGAGCGACTCTACTGACCCACTCTACTGACCGACTCTACTGACGACTCTACTGACCGACTCTACTGACTGATTCTACTGACTGATTCTACTGACTGATTCTACTGACCGACTCTACTGACTGATTCTATCGAGCGACTCTACTGACCCACTCTACTGACCGACTCTACTGACCCACTCTACTGACCGACTCTACTGACTGATTCTACTGACTGATTCTACTGACTGATTCTACTGACCGACTCTACTGACGACTCTACTGACGACTCTACTGACTGATTCTATCGAGCGACTCTACTGACCCGCTCTACTGACCCGCTCTACTGACTGATTCTACTGACTGATTCTACTGACTGATTCTACTGACCGACTCTACTGACCGACTCTACTGACGACTCTACTGACTGATTCTATCGAGCGACTCTACTGACCCGCTCTACTGACCCGCTCTACTGACTGATTCTACTGACTGATTCTATCGAGCGACTCTACTGACCCACTCTACTGACCGACTCTACTGACCGATTCTACTGACGACTCTACCGACCTGCTCTACTGACCCGCTCTACTGACCGACTCTACTGACCCGCTCTACTGACCCGCTCTACTGACTGATTCTACTGACTGATTCTACTGACTGATTCTACTGACCGACTCTACTGACTGATTCTACTGACCCGCTCTACTGACCCGCTCTACTGACCCGCTCTACTGACTGATTCTACTGACTGATTCTACTGACTGATTCTACTGACTGATTCTACTGACTGATTCTACTGACCGACTCTACTGACCCGCTCTACTGACCGACTCTACTGACCCGCTCTACTGACCCGCTCTACTGACTGATTCTACTGACTGATTCTACTGACTGATTCTACTGACTGATTCTACTGACTGATTCTACTGACCGACTCTACTGACCCGCTCTACTGACCCGCTCTACTGACTGATTCTACTGACTGATTCTACTGACCCACTCTACTGACCGATTCTACCGAGCGACTCTACTGACCTGTGCGTGTGTGTGTTTGTGTGTTTGTTACCTCATTGGGACCTTTACTGGTATATACACCAAGCTTGTTGGGACCAGTAGTCCTCACGGGGACCGAAGGTTCTACTGAGGCTGAACATCATTCTGAGGTTCTGGTTTGACTTAAATTCAAACTAATATTCTTGATGACAAATTCAAAAACGTTGATGAGAATTTCTGAGTCTGAATCGTTAATTAGTTTTATAAACGTGTTCGAGTGTTAAAGCTTTTGAATCATTTGGTTTTGTTGCACTTTGAAGAAACGCTCAGATATTAAAATGTTTTACTCTTATTAGATGTTTCTGCCTCTTTAAACATTTATTGATCTTCTATTGGACCTTCTGTTATTCTATAATATCACTGATGTTATATTTCAGCCTCCGTTAGACTCTTATATCGCAGCTTTTTTCCATTTGCATCTTGTTTTGTATTTCGTGTCTTTATCAGCTGGATGTGAAGACGTTTTACTGGGAACGTGTGTAAGATCTTTCTGTGTGTGTGTTTGTATGTGATTTATTTATTTAGTCCATCTTTTCCCTTTGTTATCGCCGTACAGCCTGTCTGTGTGACGGCTGTTCAGATGTTGTGTGGTGTTTGTCATGACTGACGTTTGCTCTCATGGTCTCAGACACATTTTCCTTCTTTTCTTGTTTATTAATGTGACTGAAGTGAAAAACAGTCACGAAGAACAGCAGGAGTTCTGAACTATTTCTTATGAACGACGTCTAACCGAGACTTTCTGCAGCGACGACGCTCAGTTTAATATTTCCATAATCTCATATATCACCTCTGATGCCTCCATTCAGACTCTTCTGGTCTGCAAGTGAGTTGTTATTTCTGAAGAGGACACGACTGATTAAGAGTGGAGGACACTTTCTCATTTAAATGTCACACTGGCTGTTGCTGTTGATTGATAATTCTCTTTACACAGACTCTTTACACTTCAATTAAACAGCATGTCAGCTGCTAAGTATCCTTTAAATGTCAGTGTGAAACTTTAAAGACAGAAGAAGCCGTTGTGTTGAATGTGATGTGAGTCACACCGTCGTCTCCCTCGAGGCGACAGAAATCCCCGAACCGCCTCCGCCGCCGCCGCCGCAGCAGCAGCTCGCTGTCCGACAGCAGAGACCCAACAAAAACACAAGAGTTTGTCCTTCACGCTGACGAAGTCAAACTTCTGTTGGTGTAAAAAACACGCCGCTGTCCGTGAGATGAACTCACATCAGAAACCAAACAACCGCAGCAGCAATCACCAGTCAGTCTGGTGGTTTTCATGGTTTAACACAGGTTGATTACAGGAGTTCAACCAGTTTAAACCTCTTATATACTCATTAAACAACATCATAGATAAAATACATACACACACATATATATGTATATATGTATATATATATATATATATATATACACATATATACATATATAATACATATAACACATGCCTCCTCTATTAATCCTGTTATATGTGCAGATTCAGTGATCAGCAGGAGTTTGCTGCTGTTCTCAGGATAACAGGCGTTGATGGTGTTTACATGTTTACACCTAACAATTATTTTCATTATCGATTAATCTGACAATTTTTTTAATTGATTAATTGATTAGTTGTTTGGTTTTGGAAGCTGAAATCAGAGAATTTGGACTTTTTCATCTTAAAAAATGACTCCAAATGATTAAACAGTTATCAAAATAATTGACAACTAATTGATTAATCGAGTAATTGTTGCACCTCTAGTTAACATATATACTGTATTTTTAAAAAAGCATAATTTTTAACATTTTAATTGAATAAAACTTTATTTTCGAAACTGAATGTGAACACTGAGTATTTACATTTTATAGAGTTAACTATATATATATATGTGTGTGTGTGTGTGTGTGTGTGTGTATATATATGTATATATATATATATGTATGTAGAGTTATGGAGTTCTGCTCTGGATTTAAACTGCCGACTTTTCCCTCCATGAATCATGAGACTGTTTGTCTGCACGTGTTCGACTGTGCATCCTGATACAGTGAGAAACACACTGAAGCGTTGTGCTCCGTAGGTCTTATAATCTTCACGCTACAGCAACTATGTTTATAACTTTAACTTATAACGGCGAACGTCCAGCCTGCATCACATGCGGGTGTGTAATGCAGGGCGTCCTCATACTTTTGGCCAAAACTAAACAGTTAAATGAGGAGAGGAAGACTCTGCAAACTTCAGGACATCAACTCGTTTTAATTGTTCATTGTTAAGTGCGACACTCAGCAGCAGAGTGAAGCTGGTTTCCTGGATCACAGACATCACAGTGAGTAATGCGAAGGTCACACACACACACACACATTCATGTCATCCAAGAACGATCATAATTTGCATTTGCAGAACTCATTCTGCACAATGTCAACTCCCATCTAATAGAAAACTTCCCTGTAATAGCACACTGCAGCATAATGGCCAATTTATGTCCATTCAGAGCCAAAACTAACCCCGCAGGCCTCCCTCGCACTGCATTAAATAACCAATTTGCAGCGAAGATGTCATTACGGGAACAGTTCCCCCGCCAAACGATGTCATTACCGTAATGACAGGCACTCTAGCGCAGCGCGGCGGATAGACACGGGCGAAAACATCAGTCATTCATTGTGTTGGGAGTCCTTCATGCCCGGCTGGCCTCAGACTGCATTACAGAGGAGCTGCCTGCTGTCAGTACGCTGCATAATGGCACCAACAGCTTCCTCTCCGGCTTAATCGCTGCATATTTAACCTGGACTTCGGTTCTCACAACGACAGCATGAAGAACGAGCCGAGCGAGGCCGATGTTGGCGAGCTCGTGTGCCGTTCACTCTGCGGGTAATCGCTGCAGGCGTCAATAAAAACCTAAAACTTCAATGACACGCTTAATCACCACACAATTAGTGTGAGTCAAGAGATGAATCAGAGCAAAAAGTATGTAAATGAATCCGGCCGGCGTCTCCTGCTGCGCCTGCGAGCACGTCAGTCAGCGAGGCTAATCACCGCACAGCCTGCAAAACCGTGTTTATAGACGGACGAGTCTGTTTTCATACTGACGCCTTGTTTCAGTCATTAAAGAGGTGAAGAACAGGTGAAGCTGCTGCATAGAAACACATTCAGCACAAGTTTGACACCATTTTGTTGACAAATTTCTAGCGAAAGTCGGGAACGATGAACGACTCTGTAGTCGAACAACAGTCACCAGACCGCCGGCGTCACTCACAGCACGTCTGCAGCCATGATCGACAGTTTCTTGACCCTCCTCCCTGACGACCTATGACCTCGCAGAAGGTCGTGAATGATGATTGGTCGGCTCGTACTCGTAGCGTTGCTATGAATGTGTGGTGTGATGCTGGCGTTGGACGTCGTCCTCTCGCTGCTGACAGACTAAAGGAGCAGTCAGTGATGTTTTACCGGCTCCGTCTTCAGCTTCTCTGCCCTTTTCAGACATGGAACGCAGAACGTTTCACTTCATCTGTCTGTTAAAGTGATGTTTCTGTCAGTCTGACACAGATGATGTTCAGCTTTATACAGACGTGGCAGGATGTTTACAGGAAGATATTACACGACAGTGACGAGTTAAAAATCCTCTGATAAGGAGGAAGAGAAGAGTTTTCTGTTCTCTCTCAGGCCTACCAGCAGGATTTATGACATCACAACCAGTTTGGAGCCAGTCGAGGTCCAGTATGTAACTGACACAGAGTGACATGAAACATCTGGCGTCCAGCAGGATTCACAGGTTCTGGAGTCTTAACGAGGGAGAACGAGGAGATGCAAACCGTATCAGACACAAAGTATTATTTCACTGAGAATATTTTATATAAATCATGTCTGGAGCATCTTTAAACTACAGAGCAGGAGTTTCTGCAAATACCTTCAACCACAATAAAACGGCAGAACAGGTGATTCTCCTCCTACTGAGCATGTGCGGAGGACAGACGAGCAGAAAACCAGCAAAGAAGAAACGATAAACTGTTTCTGTTCCTGATGTTCAGTTTATCGCAGCAGATTCCAACAGTTTGAGCAAAGAAAGACGGTCGACAGCGACGTTAAACTCTGAACAAGCTGTAAACGACGAAGAGAACAACACTCGCACGACGCCGTCCGCCATCGCTGCTATCCTTTCTTCTTCTTCCTCTTCCAATAAAACGCCGCACAACCCCGAACGCACCACAACACCAAGCCGGCGTTTCACATTTACACTCTGGAGGACGTTTAGGAAAAACTCTGTTTTAGTCTGAAGAAGAAGAGGAAGAAGAAGAAGAAGAAGAAGAAGTGTTTATGAGTTGAACCAGCTGACTGTAGACGTGGTCTGAATGAATCAGTTTGATTATTTAAAGTTATTAGAGAGTGAACTCTGGTTACGACTCTGCTCAGATTATTATTGTTTGACAGGAGAATAGTTTTTATAGATTAATGTGATATCTGATCTGCTTTACGACTGCAGTCACGACTTCACAGCGTTTGTTTGTTCAGTGAATCAGCTGTTAGCAGGTCACATGATGATCAGAAAACTTCAAATGTGATGATTCTGCAGTCACAGAGCATCTTTATGGATTAGATTAGATTAGATTAGATTAGATTAGATTAGATTAGATTAGATTAGATCAGATTTATGGATGTTTGCTTGATAAAAATGAGCCAATTGAACATTCATTAAACACATAACTTGAGTCATGTGATTTAATGACCTTCCTGAATGCAGCAGGTAGTGAAATGTGTGTTTTCTACACTCGTTTCTCTTGGACAGCAGCTCTCGGCTCTGCGAGCTCCTCTCTTGTCTTTTTCCTCTTTTTTTTAACTGCGTACTTTTCATTCCAGTCGTCTAACGAGCCCTCGTTTAGATGCCAGGTGAATGCAATTAACTGAGGAGGCAGAATACAAAGCGAGCTGCTCTCTGAGCTGCGAGGACTGCGGGGGTTTAAAACCGCTGCTCCGGTGGACTTCAGCGTGTTTGATAGGATCTGAACCGCAACAGCACGCCTGCCTCAGGAACGCAGCCAAAAAATACAAAACACGACGACGACGTGAGACTCCTGATGAAAGACGTCATTCAGACGCGGATTACAGGAAGTAGTTTTTAGTTTCATTTATCTCAGCGATGTTTTCTTCATCCTTCATTCTTTGTATTTTTCTTCATCACAGCTATTGTAACTGTTGATGTGATGCAGCCACTTCAGTTCGCTTCAAGTGTTCCTGAACGACAGACCGAGTTCATGTCAAGTAGTCCACATATCAGGAATCTGCCTCTCTCCTCTCTGGCTTTAATCACACTATAGAGCCTTAATGGGATTCAGTGCACGGGTCTGCTGTCGCTCTGTGAATGACAATACCTCCTCGCCGCTTCACAAGCAGGACTCCTGACAGGCAGGTAGCAGCAGCAGAGACGCAGCTATGAATACAGAGCGGCCGCCGCTTTGATCTGCTGGATTGTGATCTAGTGGAGGGTAATAACGTCCGACCGAGCGACGGGCTACTGTACACCAACACCAGTCAAATGAGGCGGAATAACTGGATTTCTTCCAGTTGAGTTTGAGCTCGTTAGTGGAGTCGAGACTCTTCCAGCTGAGCCGGACCCATCAACAAACCGCTCTTCACTTCTCGTCTTCTCAGAGACTCAGTCACATGATTCTCTGGGCTGAAGGAACGTTTCATAAATCTGCTGCAGTGGAAGAAGTGTTTGATGTATGTTTGTCTCGTAGAGACGAACCTACAGTGAATTATCAGTGACTTCATAGTGAGTTTCAGCTTGTTGTTTATCAGTTAGCTGTAGACTAGCTGGTGAACATAGTGGAGCATTTAGCAGCTGAAGAGCCAGATGTTTCCCTCAGGAGCTGGTAGAGAGTAAAAACAGCTAAAAGAGAGCGAATATTAGACAGAAACACGACTCCACATGAATGATGATGTTGCTCCGTAACTGCTGGATGTGGAAATAAGCAGCTGTTTGCAACATAAAGGACGTTTACAGGACTGCACCCCCACCTGGTTCTAACAACACTAAACCGACCAGCAGGACAGTTACAGTCTCTCAACTCTGTGACTGTTGGAACATATTTGCCCGTCAGACAGACCTGGATGTGTTCACTTCATCTGTATCGACATGCATTAACTACGCAGTAGAACGAGAAACCATCAGTCAAACAGCTGCTCAGAGCTTTTAGATCAGGAGACGCCTCAGCGACTGACTCACTACGGATAGAGGAACTCAACAGGAACTCCGACCTACGGAGGATGTGGCATCACACACAGCGAACACCAGCCGACAACAAACAATAACCGACCTCCAGTGACCTTTACTGGAAACACGGCGAGAGAGACAGTATGACATGTGATAAAGGTCTCTGCTGGAATCAAACCAGGAACGCTGCACTGATGTGCTGAGCAACCGTTCAGCTACAGGGACGCTCTGTAGAAGAAGATGATGACATGGTGCAGGTGCAGTAAGATCCTGCTGACTGCAGCTCTTCGTCAGACATCATCATCACACTGCTCGTACTCTGATCCGCTGAACAAACAGCTCTAAATATCTCCAGATCTTGTTGTGTTGACCTGTTTTTATTGTAGAATAGCAACACTAACGAAGCTCTGCTAATTAGGTGATAAACACATTTAATTTCCCATAAATTCTTCACAATAAAAGCTTTTAATATGAAGCAGTGAAGCAGGAAATGCTGGTTTTCATCAGCAGTAACTTAACACGACGGCTGAAAGCGAGCAGGAAACAGTGAAATACGGCTGATATCTGACTGGGGGGGGGCGTCTGTCACGGGTCAGCCATGGTCAGGACTGCCAGCTCAGCTCGTCACGGTTATCCCCTGCTGTGATACTGTACTGTACCAACATGCTGGCTAAAGTCTGACAGGGTTTGAACCAGTCAGCATCCACCACGTCCTCAGGCTGAAGGACCTTAAAGTTTCTCTGACAGCTGAGACCTGCTCCAACTGACAAAGAGCCTCAACTTCTCTCTAGAAATACCGAGTCAGTCGTCGTTCTGGTCTCAGTCTCTACATTCAGGTCCTGTAATTAGTGTGCTGGTCTCATTTTGGAAATTATTGCTCCATTAATAAGATTTGAAGACTTATAGCAGCTTTGATGTCTGCTGTGTGTCCAGCTTCAGATACAGCGGTCAGCAGTGAGGTTCACGTCTATATGTGCTGTTTATTTATAACTCTGAGAGATGTCTGACAGTTGCAGCTTATTTTAATACTTATTTGGTTGAAAATGTTTGACACTAGAGACGTTGTTCTTTGTTCTCAGTGGATATCAGTCTGCTTCACTTCTGTTTGTGTGTGAAAAATAAATCTGTTATGGTCCAACAGGCCGAAGCTGATATACAGTCATACAGTCATACAGTCATACAGATATACAGTCATACAGACATACAGTCATACAGTCATACAGACATACAGACATACAGTCATACAGACATACAGATATACAGACATACAGTCATACAGTCATACAGATATACAGTCATACAGACATACAGTCAAACAGACATACAGACATACAGACATACAGTCATACAGACATACAGTCATACAGTCATACAGTCATACAGTCAAACAGACATACAGACATACAGATATACAGTCATACAGTCATACAGTCATACAGATATACAGTCATACAGACATACAGTCATACAGACATACAGTCATACAGACATACAGATATACAGACATACAGTCATACAGTCATACAGATATACAGTCATACAGACATACAGTCATACAGTCATACAGACATACAGACATACAGATATACAGTCATACAGACATACAGTCATACAGACATACAGTCATACAGACATACAGATATACAGACATACAGTCATACAGTCATACAGATATACAGTCATACAGACATACAGTCATACAGTCATACAGACATACAGACATACAGACATACAGATATACAGTCATACAGACATACAGTCATACAGACATACAGTCATACAGACATACAGATATACAGACATACAGTCATACAGTCATACAGATATACAGACATACAGTCATACAGACATACAGACATACAGATATACAGTCATACAGACATACAGACATACAGATATACAGTCATACAGACATACAGTCATACAGATATACAGTCATACAGATATACAGACATACAGTCATACAGTCATACAGATATACAGATATACAGTCATACAGATATACAGACATACAGTCATACAGTCATACAGATATACAGACATACAGACATACAGTCATACAGACATACAGTCATACAGTCATACAGACATACAGTCATACAGATATACAGTCATACAGATATACAGACATACAGACATACAGTCATACAGACATACAGATATACAGTCATACAGACATACAGTCATACAGACATACAGACATACAGTCATACAGACATACAGTCATACAGACATACAGTCATACAGTCATACAGTCATACAGATATACAGACATACAGATATACAGTCATACAGTCATACAGTCATACAGACATACAGTCATACAGACATACAGTCATACAGTCATACAGTCATACAGATATACAGACATACTTTTGTCAAATATATTCCTGGAAGGCCGGCTTTGGGCCACGGGCCACTGTTTGCCCAGCTCTCTTGTGTTTCTTACCGTAGGCGGAGTCGGCGGCGGACTCTTGGTTCCGTGTGGTCGCCAACACGTCGGCTGCACAAAACACACAGAACATCTGAAACATTAATCTCATTGAAACCCTCACAGTCTTCTTATCTGCTGCACTTTATTGGCTGTATCACTGCTGAGGTTTAATAATTCACTGGTTTCTTACAGCTGCTGTTGCCGTGGTGATTGTGTGTGTTTATCTCACCGTGGCAGCTGTCCGGGTGAAGCGAGTGGTCGCCCTCGATATCCTGTTCGAACCCCGCCCTGCAGACAGGAGGGAGAGGAGGAATTAAGACAAACAAAAGATACAATATCGACCGGAGAACAATCCAGACGCAGCGCCTCCTCCTCTCATGGCGGTTGCCGTCGGTTACCGTTGCCTGCAAATCTAATCAATGATGTATAACCACGGCGACCAGAAAAGGAGTCGTTAATTAAATTATGTCACATTCTTCATCTGCAGCTTAATCTGGAAGGTGGAGAAAAAAGAAAACACAAATTCACCTTTTTGGGTCATCCAATCAGAGGAAAGGAGGGTGACATTTGTCCAATCAGAGGACAGACGGTGACCATGAGACACACAGAGTACAGTGCGGCGGCGGCGTGCATCTCTGCAGCTCCAGTAAATGAAGCCATTTACTTTCCTCACAGCGTCTCCGACGGCGCCGACGCTCATCTGACCTTCAAATCCTTTTTTAAAGTGGCAACAAATCAGGTTTTTACTGTCGACTGCAGTTTTACCATCGCAGTACCTCGCAGGAGGGATCAGGGCCGATCGATCAATACACACTGAGTGCTGCAGCTAATGATTGATCTGTTGATTGTTTTCTGGATCGATCAATCAGTTGCTTGGTCCATAAAATGTCAGAAAACTGTTGATCAGTGTTTCTCAAAAGTCCAAGACGACGTCTCGTTTCGTCCACAAACTCAAAGATCTTCAGTTTACTGACTGAAGAAACCAGAAAACATTCACATCTGAGGAACCTTAAACTCATCATCATCATCAGAAAACAGTCCCACTAACTGTTACTGGGACCAGTCATCCATCATTTATCTCAGGGTTAGGTTGTTGAGATGTCTCTCTCTGGACAGACGGAGCGACGCCGACGTCCTCCAAGAAAAACAACCACAAACAAAATCAAAACTCTAAAATTAAAAAGACTTTTTCTGCCAAAGTTCTTCTTTTTTTCAAAGTCAGCCAGACGTCTCCGTGACTCACTTTTTCATCCAAACACACAAACAAAGAGGGAACATTTGGCGACGCTCCAGTAAACCAACTTACAGTCAGAACCCATCAGCAGGAAGTTGGGAGTCGGCGTGATGTTTCTGGAGGCGGGCGGATATTTCCCCAGAAACATTAGAGAGAGTGAAGAGGTACTTTTTGTTTTTCAGACTGCGGCGCTCAGCCCACGTCCTCGTTTATTTGGCACGACGTGTTTTCCAGCTCAGTTTATCACCTTCTGTCTGCATCTGCATCACCTGCACATCACTCTTTATTCAATCTGTTTATAATGTCTGCCGTTGACTCAGCTTCACCCTGCTGTCGCCATAGCTACGTCTTCATCCATCATCTCCCTCATTAGCAGGTGCATCCTCATAGTTTAAACTCCTGTCACTGATCCAAGTTACTGTTTAGATGAGTGCAGACTTTACTTTACTCTTCTTCAACGGTTTAATGGCGCCGACTGGAGAATCGGCGCCACCTGCTGTTTATCTGCTAACATTCACACAACAGCAGTGGACGGAAACAAACAAGCATTCGTATTTCTTTTGCTGATTCTCTTGAAATTCAGTTAAAACTTGTGTTACATTTGGACGGAAACCAGACGAGTGTTAAAGTCAGGAGGAAGAACTTGAACTCATCACCTCACTGTTGCTCCTGATGTTTGGACGTCTACATACATTTGGCCGTGTGATGTTTCATTTATTAGCAAACAGCAGCTCTGCTCTGCTACATATACCTGTAAACACGGAGCTCATTCACTGAACTGTGTCTGGATTTATCATGAAATCATTATGCTTTGCTCTGCTCGCTCGCTCTATATTTACCTCTCTCCACCTCACTTATTTGCTAACTCGTTCGCCCCCTCAGTCACTCAATATTTATCTGCCTTATCACTCATTCTCTCTCTCTCTCCATCAGCAGCCTTCCTCCGTCTCTGCGGACTCGTTTCCACCAGCGTGGGCTGTGATGTAAGTGAGGAGAGAGAAAGGCGACAGCGAGCCGCTATAAATCCCGAACCCCCTCGGGCACCTGAACGCCTCGTTCACCTAGCGAGGAGACGGAAATAGACTCGGTCGGTTATAAAACGCAGCCGAGTCGAGGCTCTTCAGTGGAGGCGTTAACAGGTTTCACAGGCTGTGAAAAGTCATTACGACGCACAAACGGCTGCAGAAAAAGAACATTTAAAGGTTTTTTACACTCACATGATACGTTTGAGGTTCTGATGGACAGTTTCAGGTTTGAAGTCGGTGAAACTTTCTCTGAGAGACTGAAGACTTGAATTAAAGGACTTGGATTTGCCCCAGAAGCCTTAAAAACAGCTGCGTGTAGGTCGGGATGTAATCAGGTCGTTACTGTCACCAGAGTCATTAAATCTAAATCACTGGAGTCCATCAGGTTTAAAAGACCAGAGACTTGAGGTTGAACCGGGACTCTGATCCACCTGAGACTTCAGACTCGCTCTGAAAGACTCCAACGACTTGAGACCTGAAAAAAAAAAAGACTTGAGACTTGACTTTGTCTTAAAAAGCACTTTGTATATGATGCTGTCGGTAGAAAGCAACACTCGCTGACGTCACAGTGTTTTAAGAACAGCTGTTTATAGATCAATAATCAGGAAATTAAAGCCGGAAAGAACCGACATGCATCCGACGCCGCCGAGGACCAGCAGACCTGACGACTGAAGCGTCTCATTTCCTGTCGGCTTCGAGGCTCCAACACAGTTGTTAGATGAGTTTAAACCTGATGGCGGCGGTTTTTCTGCGCCCGCTAACGGCCATAAACTCAAACCCTGAAGCTCCGGTGAGACGGCGGCGCCTGCTGAACTGCTTAGATGATGATGAAGATGATGAAGGAATAACAGCAGTGTGTGTCATTGGATGAACGTGTCAGCTTCACTTTCTAATGATGACGAAGGTTCAGGATGAACCTTAAAGACATAAAATGAAAAATATATTTTACAAGTTCTTGTGTGTGTCCCATGTTAATTACACCACATGTTTCTCTGACCTTAACAAAGTGATCATTTTAACCCAAACCATCATCTTTAAATCACAGATCTGAGCTTCATGTGGAGGATTTGCTGGTAAAAAGAATCTCCTGTTGTGGGTCAATGAAGATCTGAGGTGAAGTAAACGGTCTTGTATTAATATATTTTAGTTTCTTTTAGTTTGTTGCTGCCTGCATCAAATTCAAAACCCTGACAGTCGCTTATAGAACAGCTCCTGCCTACC
The DNA here is from genome assembly GCF_914725855.1 of Thunnus albacares. NCBI lineage: Eukaryota > Metazoa > Chordata > Actinopteri > Scombriformes > Scombridae > Thunnus > Thunnus albacares. The sequence continues at coordinate 30,001,939 of NC_058124.1, read as the reverse complement.
TGAACTCCCTCGTCCAGGTCTACAGTCCCTCCCGCTCACCTGCCTGGTACCACAGCAGGACCCTCAGTCACCAGCTGGACTCTGCAGTTCCCCGCTGATGGAACGAGTTCCCAAACTTTTAACTACAGACCAGCAAACACCTCAGCACCTGTGTCTATGTCCTGTCAGACCTGAAGCTTCATTACTGTTGTTCTCTCCTCACACATCCTGCTCAGGTTGGATTCACTTTCATGTCGACGTCGCTTCGGATAAAATCGTCAAAACGAATTGTAATTATAACATATTTAACATTCTAGTGAAGTCTGAAGGTCGCTGCTGTCATTCAAAGATCACATCTGTCATGTTTCTTCATCTCCATCAGTCTGTCAGAGCAGCTTATTAAAGCCCTCACACACACACACACACACACACACACACACACAGTCTCCTGGGAAACAGCTGACTCGCTGCCACGACAACCATCTCCATCTTTATTTCCACTTTCCTGTTTTCATCTGTTTTCTCTCCAGTTGAAGTTACATAAACTCTTAAACTGACTGGTCCAGCTGCCCTCGATTCAACCCTCCTAAACCCTAACCCCAACCCCAACCCTAACCCCTAACCCTCCTAACCCTAACCCTAACCCCTAACCCCAACCCTAACCCTCCTAACCCCTAACTCCTAATTCTCCTAACCCCTAACCCTACTCTAACCCTATCCCTAACCCCTAACCCTTCAACCCTCCTAAACCCTAACCCTAACCCTCTTAACCCCTACCCCTAACCCTAATTCTAACTCCTAACCCTACCCTTAATTTTAACCCCTAACCCTAATTCTAACTCCTAACCCTACCCTTAATTTTAACCCCTAACCCTAATTCTAACCCCTAACCCTCGGTTCAACCCTCCTAACCCTAATTTTAACCCCAACCCTAACCCTATTAACCCCTACCCCTAACCCTAATTCTAACTCCTAACCCTACCCTTAATTTTAACCCCTAACCCTAATTCTAACCCCTAACCCCAACCCTAATCCCTAACCCTAGCCCAAAACCCTAACCCTGACCCTAACCCCTAACTCTCTTAACCCTAACCCCAACCCTAACCCTTCAACCCTCCTAACCCCTAACCCTACCCTAACCCCAACCCTAACCCTCTTAACCCTAACCCCAACCCTCAATTCAACCCTCCTACCCCTAACCCTAATTCTAACCCCTAACCCTAATTCTAACCCCTAACCCTACCCTAACCCCAACCCTAACCCCTTTAACCCTAATCCTCTTAACCCTAACCCCTAACTCTTTTAACCCTAACTCTAACCCCTAACCCTAACCTAACCCTCTTAACCCGAACCCCTAACCCTCGATTCAACCCTCCTAACCCTAATTCTAACCCCAATTCTAACCCCTAACCCTACCCTAACCCCTTTAACCCTAACCCTCTTAACTCTAACCCCTAACCCTCGATTCAACCCTCCTAACCCTACCCAAACCCTAATTCTAACTCCTAACTCTACCCTTAATTTTAACCCCTAACCCCAACCCTCTTAACCCTAATCCCTAACCCTAACCCTCGATTCAACCCTCATAACCCTTTCCCTAATTCTAACCCCTAACCCTAACCCTCCTAACCCTAACCCTAATTCTAACCCCTAACCCTCCTAACCCTAACCACATCACACACACCTTCCTTTCTCTCTCCGTCTCTCCCTGGAGGAAAGCTTCCACTTATCAGCAGAGGTTTCAGCAACTGAACTCAGAGATTTTCAGTCGAGTGAAGCTCAGAATAATAATATCTCAGTGTTTAGTGAAGAGGATCTGCTGCACTGAGGTCAGGCTGCTCTGCTCTTCTACACTCGGGTTGTTTGCTAGAGATTTTAGTTGGAATAGTCTGGTCCAAAACCAGTTAAATATTCAGCTGATCCGCGGTACATTAAGTTACAACTTTCACAAGATTCTGTCAGTAAAAGCTGAAAACTGGAAACTGAAATGAAAGAAGTGGAAATCCTTTAGTGCTGAAGGAGCCTGAACTAAACATCAAACATGAGCTGCATTCAGTAAAAATGTATGAAAGTCATGAAAAGATGAACTAATGTTCTGAAGTCTGAATTGTGTTACAGTTGAATGAGTATGAAGGAGGCGGGAAATCGGAAAAGAAATAAGCTTAAATTTAATCTAAAATGTTACTTTATGCGTAGAAAAGCTATAAAGAGTATATGAATAGAAACACACATCACACAGGTTCCTCCAAGACAACCAAAGAAGAAAAAGTTCCCAGTAAATAAAACATAAATGAGTGTTTTGACATCTCATTTCTCTAAAAACGTGTTTCTGTCCTGCGTCTCCAGCAGCTAAACCTGCGTTTCTGACGGAGGAAGCGGTACAGGAACCTTCAGTATTAAGTTCAGACGTGTTGATCTGCAGCACAACAAGCTGTAAACAGAACCGCGTTCCTGCACATGCTCAGTGGCGTCTGCCGTACACAGAACTACTCTCTGGAGACTGAAAACATGATGCTGAACATGTGACCCAGTGCAACAACACACACAACACTGGTTAGTAGATCAGTTCTTTGGATCCAAACATGAAGACAAATATAGAAAATCAGCGGAATGATCCTTTAATTCAACACGGCTCCACTCGGCATAATCTACCTGGTTCCTTTAGTTCCTAGTTTAGTTCTTCAGATTAAGTCCTCTGTTAGTTCCTGGAACGTTTTGGTTGAAAAGGGGCTTAAGATGTGAGGAAAAGAAGCAATTAAGGGAAATTAGATGCATTATGTCTGAAATCTGATTCTAACACGCTTCTTCCTTCACAAATATAAGATAAAAGTCGGGACGGACGCCCCCCCGACCCTGCTGAGGATGCTGCAGATGCAGGACGGGCTCCTGGGACTCGACTGTATTGTGTCTTGAGGTTTTGAAGTTAATAGAAGAGGATCGGATGCAGGACGAGGGGCGAGCAGTCGAGCTGTGATGTGATCTCCGCTGACGCTAATAGAAGATAATCACCAAACTTGGTCAAAGTTTGCTGCACTTCTCTGCAGAGCTCGCAGGACAAACAGCGACGCGTCTCCCATCACACACACGATATGATGCTGATTAAAGGCAACAATGTCAGCTGATGAGAGACATTTAACCCCGAGGATGCTGGGAGGATCTGCAGTTTTCTCTCCGCTGACGGACTCATCAGGAAGTCGCTCACGTTGCTGATTTCCTGCCACTGAATCAATCTTCTTCTTCTTCTTCTCGCTCTAATGACGCTCAGATAGAAATCCTCCCTTTTCTTCCTCACAGTAATATCATCCTCCTCCTACAGTGCAGCTGTGACCTTTGACCTCCGTACTGCTGGTTGTTGGAAAATGTAATTTATCGTACTGATTGTGTGTTTTTATCCAACTCGCTGCCTCTAATTATGGAAATTCGTCACCTCACACTGACGTCATCTGAACTGCGTCGCTTCAGCAGTGGTGCTGCTGCGGCTGCTGCTAGATGCGTAAATGTGAGTAAAGTTTGTTTTTGTTTATCTTGTGAGGACGAGCTGATAAAAACATGAACTCCAGATGTCTGAACGGTTACTGAACGTTTCCTGCTCGCTGTCCAACAGGAGCAACCAAACAGCGTAATTATTGTGTTAATGATTAGGAACCCTTGTGGAATTATACATATTTATTTACCTATTATTATTATTATTATTATTATTATTGTTGTTGTTGTTGTTATTGTGCTTTGGCCCTAGAATCATCTCACCTGTTGCTCAGGTAATCATCTGAGCACATGGTGGCACCACAACAGACACTTATTATTAGATTTATATGCTGCGGCCTCTCTGCTCTGTGTGTGTGTGTGTGTGTGTGTTGCTCCGTCAACAGACACACAGACCTGCTGCTCTCTGCTCTCTGCATCCATGACACAGAGAGCAGAGAGCAGAGTGTTTTTACACTGCTGTATCAGTAAAGGAAACTTCTAACTGCTGACTAAAGTTAATCTGAAGAGCTTTACTTTGGTGCACATAGTTCACAGGCTCATGATTCACTGATCTAAAGTTACATCCAAGACGGATGATTGATGAAAGTCTACAAAGATCAAAAGTTAAAAAAATGCATTTCAGTTTAGTTCACATGTAAAAAATAAAGAGTGTAAATGAAGAAAAAGTTGTTCTATTTGTTCACTTTTAAAGAAAAGACTGAAGCATTTTATTAAACGCAGAACTGAACGAGATTAAATGAAACTTCACTTGAACAGCTGCTGAGAGACAAAGTTACCTGCGTGTCTGTTTCCTGCTTGTTTTACTTCCTCTGACACAGATTTCTCTCATCTTCGCTCTGCTTCTTCTTCTTCTTTCTCTTCTTCTTCCTTTCCACCTCTTGCATCACATCTTTGCCTCCCTCTCAGTTTCTCTCCTTGTCCCTTTTCATCTCTGTCGGCTCCATCCTGTCCATTTTAATCTTCCTCCAGCGTCTCTGTGCTGCTGTTTGTATTAAAAACGCCAGTTGTGTTTCTTTCTGTAGATATTATTGTTTCCTGTGTGTGTGTGGTTTTCTAAAGTTAGAAGAAAAACAGCATTTCAATGCCGAGACATCAGCGTCTGAACGTAACTGAAGTGACCAGAATAGAGATGCTTTCCCCATTAATGGAGGAAGAGGAGGAAGATTTGATCCTCAGCATGAGTAACTCAGTACATTTACTCAAGTACTGCAGTTCAGTACAGTTTTGAGGTACTTGTACTTGAGTATTTCCATCTCCCTTCACCCACCTGGTCAGGCAGACGGCGTCCGGTCCGTTAGAGTCCGGTTCTGCTGGAGGAACGTTGGGTCTCTGTACAGTAAAGAGTTCAGTCTCGACCTGCTCGGCTCTGTTCTGTTGGGATTTGATGCTTTATAAATAAAACTGAATTTGTATTTGAAGTGTAATAAACTGTGAAACCATCTGAACTTTTTAAATATACTATTATATATTTATACAACATACTGCATCATTTCTACATGTTTGCAGTAATTTATATTCTGCACTTTATGCCTGAATTGCACTTCTGGTCAGATGCAAACTGCATCTGGTTGTTACGTATTTGTTCAATGTCAATAAAGTTGAATCTGATCTAAAAACCTGCAGTTTCTTTCCACTAAACTTGACAAAGACAGACGGAAACTCTTTCCTTCCACACTGAACAAACAACAAAAACTCTTTATCTGCTTTCTTATTTTTCCACTGTTGATCTCCTGAACTGTTTGCAGATGTTATGAGTCTGAGGATGCTGTTCAGCCTCTCTAATCCCAGTAAAGATTGTCCTGAAGGTCTGAAACCCGCCCTCCTCCGGATCAACAGTCTATGAAAAATCTTCACTGTTCCAGAAACAACACACGACCCCCCCCCCCACCTCGAGGCGCCGTGAAACATCGATCGGCGAGGAAAGACACATCAAAAGGAGACGGTCGAATATAAAGAGTCGTCAGCAGAGGAGAACATCACATTCAGTCTGACCTGAGATCAATACGGGGATTAAAAACGCCTGCTGGAATATTTGTGTTTGACATTGATCATGTTCACATCTGATGGACGTGTTGAAGCACAAAGAGACTCGATTTATAAAACACCAGCTGGAAATCTGAAGCTGAGAGACGTTTCGCTCTGACATGAAACAATTTGACTCTAAATGACTGACACACACACACAGTTACAGTTATCTTCTTCTCACTGCTCCATCAAACCTCTAATTATTTATGTAAACGTATCAGATTTAAAGTCATTTAAAGTGCGGCTGGTTTGTTGTTAATCGACCAAAACCTGCTAAAACTTTCCTCCAAGTGTTTCTTTAAACTCCCAAAAGCCTCCAACTTCACTCTGGATTCAAGACACGTGAGGCGAGCCCGAAGACGAAATCTCCTGTGTTTCAGTCCATCGATACAAACGCACACGCACGTATACACACACACACACATACACACACACTCACACACACACACACACACTCACACGCACACACACACACACACACACCACACACACACACTCACACGCACACACACACACACACACCACACACACACACTCACACACACGCACACACACACAGAGCAGCGAGCAGCTTGTGAAATCAGATGTGTTCCCGTCCAATCAATAACTGCAGTGTCAGGTAGCCGCCTGCTCTGCTGCGTCTCCACAACACTTCATGACCATCGATCTGCAGCCGAGGTGTCTGCTGCTTCCCTGCAGGTCGAAGCGATACGATTTTCATATTTGTGTGTCGGGGAAGGAGTTGTTTTAATCCTGGAGGAGCTGCAGCCTCCTCGTCTGTAAATATCATCAGTTATAAACTCTGAAATGTTTTCTCTCTCCTGCAGCTGCAGCACAGACTAAATAACCACTTCATGCAGTCGTCCTAACGGCTGCACGAGTGCATTTATGTTCACATCTGTCTGGCTGCAGCGGCTCGTAATGAGTCTGAGAGCAGATGAGAAGAAGATCATCAGTTAACCTCAGAGGTTAAACCTGAAACCTGTAGCTGCTGCAGGTGGAGCTAGATGATGCTTGTGATGCTTGTGATGCTCGTGATGCTTGTGATGCTTGTGATGCTTGTGATGCTCGTGATGCTCGTAATGCTCGTGATGCTTGTGACGCTTGTGACGCTTGTGATGTTTGTGATGCTCGGGACGCTCGTGACGCCTGTGATGCTCGTGACACTTGTGACGCTTGTGATGCTTGTGATGCTCGTGACGTTCGTGATGCTTGTGATGGTTGTGACGCTTGTGATGTTTGTGATGCTCGGGACGCTCGTGACGCCTGTGATGCTCGTGATACTTGTGACGCTTGTGATGCTTGTGATGCTCGTGACGTTTGTGATGCTCGTGACGCTTGTGACGCTTGTGATGTTTGTGATGCTCGGGACGCTCGTGACGCCTGTGATGCTCGTGACACTTGTGACGCTCGTGATGGTTGTGATGCTCGTGACGCTCATAATGCTCGTGACGCTCGTGATGCTTGTGATGCTCGGGATGCTCGTGACGCTTGTGATGCTTGTGATGCTCGTGATGCTCGGGATGCTCGTGACGCTTGTGATGCTCGTGACGCTCATAATGCTCGTGACGCTCGTGATGCTTGTGATGTTTGTAATGCTCGTGACGCTCGTGATGCTTGTGATGTTTGTAATGCTCGTGACGCTCGTGATGCTTGTGATGCTTGTGATGTTTGTGATGCTCGGGACGCTCGTGATGCTTGTGACGCTCGTGATGCTTGTGATGCTTGTGATGTTTGTGATGCTCGGGACGCTCGTGATGCTTGTGATGCTTGTGATGTTTGTAATGCTCGTGACGCTCGTGATGCTTGTGATGCTTGTGATGTTTGTGATGCTCGGGACGCTCGTGACGCCTGTGATGCTTGTGACACTTGTGACGCCTGTGATGCTTGTGATGCTCGTAATGCTTGTGATGCTCGTGACGTTCGTGATACTCGTGATGGTTGTGATGCTCGTGACGCTCATAATGCTCGTGACGCTCGTGATGCTTGTGATGTTTGTGATGCTCGGGATGCTCGTGACGCTTGTGATGCTCGTGACGCTCATAATGCTCGTGACGCTCGTGATGCTTGTGACGCTTGTGATGCTCGTGATGCTCGGGACGCTTGTGATGCTTGTGACGCTTGTGATGCTCGTGATGCTCCGGACGCTCGTGATGCTTGTGACGCTTGTGATGCTCGTGACGCTCATAATGCTCGTGACGCTCGTGATGCTTGTGACGCTTGTGATGCTCGTGATGCTCGGGACGCTCGTGATGCTTGTGACGCTTGTGATGCTCGTGATGCTCCGGACGCTCGTGATGCTTGTGACGCTTGTGATGCTCGTGACCCTTGTGATGCTCGTGATGCTCGGGACGCTTGTGATGCTCGTGACGCTTGTGATGCTCGTGATGCTCGGGACGCTTGTGATGCTTGTGATGCTTGTGACGCTTGTGATGCTTGTGATGCTCAGGACGCTTGTGACGCTTGTGATGCTTGTGATGCTCAGGACGCTTGTGATGCTCGGGACGCTTGTGATGCTCGGGACGCTTGTGATGCTCAGGACGCTTGTGATGCTTGTGATGCTTGTGACGCTTGTGATGCTTGTGATGCTCAGGACGCTTGTGATGCTCGGCTGTGTGATTTGCAGATCAGTGACTGAGAAGCTGTCTGCCGCAGTCACGACTAAAACTGTTCCTCAGCACCATCTCTGAGTTTCATCTCATCTTCTGACTTTGTCTTAAACTCCAGAAAGAAAACAGCGAACTTGTGCAACGTGTTTGTAGTGAGAAATATTATTATATATTATAATAATCCTCTTCATCAGGTTTTATTCCTCGCATCAGTCTCCACTCAGACTTGATTTAATGAACATTGTCTGTTTTGGTGCAGAAACAGGAAGCATTTCAGCAGGTTGCAGATTAATTTTCTGTGTATTTCCTCATTAAATATCAATATAATTTGGTGATTATGAACAATCTGTAACACTGGGAGGAAAAGCACTGCAATCATGGACAACACTGAAATGTTTGTTTGTTCAAACATCAAATAACATTTCAGATTCTAGAGGAGATAACAAAGTTTCCAAAGACATAAGAAAAGATTTCAGGCTGAACTTTGAGGAAACGTGTCTAAAATGATGCAGCAGACATATAAAATATTGCAATCTGATGAAACGCTGCAGTCATTAAAAACACAGTTTGAATGTTTCACTCATATCCTGCAGCTTCCATGAGGAGCAGCACGAAGACAAACTGATGATGAGTCTCTTTCAGCAAAGCTTTATAACAACAGATTTATAGCAGCAGAGTGCACGTTGACATGCATTTTAACATTTGTTCCCATTATGTTCCCCCATCCATCCTTTTACTTTGGCTGCCGGTGTGGAAGGCATCACGGATCTACATCTCAGATATACGAGCCTTCGCTCGCCGCGGCAGATATACGAGCTGAGCCGTCAGAACTTTATTAGCTGTCAGATTGATGACGGCTGAGAGGAATTAGAGAGAGGAAGAGGAAGTGACACGTACTTGAAACCAGGCGCCATGTTGGCACAACTTCCCGTCCGCAGCCAGATGCAGTACGGGTCACGAGACGCCAGACAGGCCCTGCAGAGAGAGAGAAGAGGGAAGCTCGTTAAAGAACAACGATGAGATGAAAACAGGAAGAAGAGAGAAAGAAAGAAGAGAAACAGACGACAGACAGATGGAAAGAAGCAGCGAGCTGACCTGTGTGTGTGTGTATAGCGTGTGTGTGTGTGTTATATTATATTTGTGTTATGTTATATTATGTGGAGTCATGTGACCTCACATGAGGATCTCAGCAGTCGAGTCATCCTCAGATTTTACATTATTATAGTAAATAACAGATAATTGTATTCAAGTGCGTCTGCGTTTCACTGCTGCACAACCAGCTGCCAGTTGTGGATAAATGAAGTAATTGATTGATAGATTGATTGATTTGTCACATCTTCTCAGTCAAACATCTTTGTTAAAGTTTTATTGGTGATGAAGTGAGACGCAGCTGCTGGAGCCTCTGTTCATCTGTGCAGCTGGCGTTCATTCACTCGCTAATTAAAACCAGTCTGATTAGCGTGTGTGTGTGTGTGTGTGTGTGTGTGTGTGTGTGTGTGTGTGTGTGTGTGTATCTCCAGTGATGAATGAGCTCTAATTTGGGCAGTGAGCTGCTCTAATGACGTCTATAAACGAGCTCCCTTTTGTTCATATTTAACTATTCAGACTCGGCTTCCCCGTTTCCCCTCCAGCTCGCCGCTTCTACACAATATTGATTGTGTTGCTAAATTAAGCTCCACATTTTAATGTTTAAAAAGATTCCCCCCATTCTCATACTAGTTTGCCAGAATTAAATAAATGATGGTGTTTTAATGACTTCTGGTGCTGCTCGATTCAGAAAAGTCAAGTTTCTTCTGCTTTATTTAGTTTGACTGATGCAGTTTGAGTTTTCTTACTGTTTGCAGGCTCCGTGTTGCGAGCAGCGGCTGAGCGGCACTCTGATGACGCAGCTGGTGAACGCTACGAACAAGGCATGATGGTCCTTATCCAGCTCCAAGCCCAGAACCCTCCTGTCCTCCTGACCCTGAACGTTACACCTGCACACACAGACAGGAGCAGAGTATTATTATGGATATCACATGTTTGAGACCAGCACTAGAAGATTCTACCCTCCTCTTACTTGGACGGGTTGTAGACGTCGATGTCTTCCAGCAGTTTGGATCCGAAGCTGTCGTTGGGATGCGTGCTGGCCAAAACCTTCAGGACTCGGCCGTCGTCTGAGCCCAGGAACATCACGGTCCGGTCCTTGTAGGGACCGGCTGAAACGTCCACCACGATCTGGGTCAGCTTGGACCTGAGAGGGAGAAAGACAGAATATGAAATCCTGTTTTAAAACCTTTAAAGGCCTCATATTCTGCTTTTAGTGGTTTCCTGTTATTTATTTCCTGATGTCGGATGTTGAGGTGAACGTCTGTAGAAATGCTGCCTGCAAGTCAAAAGTCAGGGCTTCAATCTGCTCTGACGCTGCATTTGCAATGTTTTCTTTTACTGTCATAACCATAAACATGCGTCTGTTCTGTAGCCTTGGTTGCTAAGGTGGTTGCTAAGGCGGTTGCTAAGGTGTTTCCATGTGTTGTTCAGCTCCAACATGTTCGGATGGATTTGAGAAGTTGACATTTGGAGTAAAGAAGGAGAAGAAGAAGTGAAATCCTGCTACTATAGTTTGTTTACGTAGCCTCCGGAGCCGGAGGAAGCTTCCTGAAGCTGACCAATCAGAACAGAGAGGGCTCATCAGGAGGCGGGGCCTTAAAGAGACAGGAGCTAAAACGGCCTGTTTCAGACAGAGGCTGAACTGAGGGGCTGCATAAAGGACCAGTAGAAGATCAATAAGCAGTTTTAAATTGGAAATCATACAAAGATATTCCAGTAGAGCCCCAGAATATAAATATAGAGCTGGACATGTGCTGAATATGTGGCTGCATGTGTAATCAAAACTAAGTCTCAATAAAAACAGACCCTCTTCCTCTTAAATTAGCCCCAATGAAGACGGAGGCGCTGCTGACTGAACAGCCTCCTGTAGCTGAAATGATTCGATGGTTAATGGTTTGCCAGTTTTCCATGACAGTAAACTCAACATGTTTGTGACTGTTGCTCAGACAAAACAAGTCATCTGAACATGTTCACTTGAGAGAATAATGACTGAACAATCAACAGATTATCAGTCATCCTACGACGGACCAATACGACCCGTCAGAGACTGTAGATGTATGTGGTCTCTGTGAGGACGAGTCCCTCAGACTGATGTTATCTAACAGTGAGAGGATCTCTGCATCATTATCTGGGTCAGCTCAGGCCTTTCTGGAGAGGACGCTAATTCATACGTGGAATTAAGAGTCTGATTCTTGTTCCAGACTAGTAATTACAATCCATCAGAAACTCATCTGAAACCTGCAGACGCAGATTAAAGAAGGTTTTTAGAGCAGCGAGGCAGACGCACAGAGAGGGAAGCGTTTCCTGTCGACCGCCGACTAATCAAAGATGATTCCAACGATTATCTTCAGGCTTCAGTTCACATTCACTTTATCTCTGACCTCACAGTTCTTCTTCTACACTTTAGGCTCATGTGAATATTTCAGTGATGAAAAGTAACTAAATACATTTACTCAAATACTGCAGTATTTCCATGTGATGCTACTTTATACTTCCGACCCCTAGGTTGGGAACCACTGGACTAAACTAGCTAACTGTATATAAAGTAGTGTAAACTAGCTCCACCTCCAGCAGCTACAACAGTAACATGCTGCTCTAACACTGATGCTTCACTATTAATAATCTAATGATGTCATATATAATAATATATCAGTCAGAGGGACCAAACCACTACTTTTACTGCAATACTTTAACTACATCAAGCTCATAATACTTATGTACTTTTACTGCAATACTTTAACTACATCAAGCTCATAATACTTATGTACTTTTACTGCAATACTTTAACTACATCAAGCTCATAATACTTATGTACTTTTACTGCAATACTTTAACTACATCAAGCTCATAATACTTATGTACTTTTACTGCAATACTTTAACTACATCAAGCTCATAATACTTATGTACTTTTACTGCAATACTTTAACTACATCAAGCTCATAATACTTATGTACTTTTACTGCAATACTTTAACTACATCAAGCTCATAATACTTATGTACTTTTACTGCAGTACTTCTTCCACTGCTGGTGGTTATTGATTAAAACAAATCCTATTCTTGAACTTGAGATCAGATTAACGGCTACATTTAGATGCTAAAACAGTTTTTAAACTCTCAGTATTGCAGAGTGAGATAACGTCGTCTTTTATCAGCCACGCTGGCAGTGAGGAGATTGAAGATAATTCTACTGTTGCATCTTGTAAGTCAGTGTGTTCAGGAGTGTAATTATCCATCAGAGAGCAGCAGAGCACAGAGGAAGAACAAAGTCTTTTTCTATTACAAGTACATTTTTATCATCCTCCATAAATCAAGTTGACACAAACAAGACTAGATCAAAACCTCGTATGTGTCTGAACCACTGATGGTCAGTGTGTTACAGGGACAGTCAGCGGTCGTGTCTATAATGTGAATTCCTGAATATTAAATGTTCATCTGTAGTTTTCTGTAGTGGTCCCAGTAATATTTGCTGGTAAAGTGAACTGAAGTAGCATCACATGACTGGTTAAGCTACGAAACTTTCGACTCATATCTTGGGATGTTTGATTTGAAAGACAACTTTTAATTTGAATTATAACTATTGTAATTATGTGTTAACTCCTCCTGCTTTCCTCTGCTTCTATCTGTGGATGTCTGTATGATCTCATCCATATGTTTATGTAGGATTAGCATGCTAGGCTAACAGTCTTTATATCCGCGCTGTGAGAACACACAAACACTGTAAACACACCTGTCACCTGCCCAGCACAGTGCTGTTAAACCAGAAACACCACAGCTACACCTTATTTTTATACAGTCTACAGGCTACACACAGCACAGCTACGCTAATAATGCTAGCCATGCTAACTAGCTGCTAGCTGCCGTGTAGGCTGGTAAGATCTGTGTATCTGTGGGTTGCTGCTCCTGTCAGTGTCTCTGTGTATCTGTGGGTTGCTGCTCCTGTCAGTGTCTCTGTGTATCTGTGGGTTGCTGCTCCTGTCGGTGTCTCTGTGTATCTGTGGGTTGCTGCTCCTGTCAGTGTCTCTGTGTATCTGTGGGTTGCTGCTCCTGTCAGTGTCTCTGTGTATCTGTGGGTTGCTGCTCCTGTCAGTGTCAGAGCCTCCGTGTGAGACACGTCGTTGGTAAATGTGTGTTTTAAACCTGCGGTCTGAGTCCTGCTGACAGAGAGCAGCGCTCGGGGCTCCGCTGTAAACGCCCCTGAGGATGTAACACAAACTGCTCCTGCTGATTCATTTTGAAAGAGCAACGGCCAATAGGGAAACTCCAACACTGGGCCAGCCGACCAATGGTGTAGCTTCATCACTCAGACATTCGGGGTTATAGTGCTGCAGATATCCTGCATGTGTGTTATCTCCTACTTACCTGCTGGACGTCCTGGTGAAGCAGGGCCGGTCGTTGACGGAGGGAACGGCTTCGTCCATCAGCGGATACGACTTGATAAACGTCAGCATCTCGTCTGGAAATTGAACAGATGACTTGTATTCTGCGGCCGGACCGTCGCCTGCACACGTACCAGGTCTGCAGGAAACAAAGCAAACAAAGACATTTCAGATCTGTTCTCGTTTAAATGCTGCTGTAAACTCTTAAACGTGTCCCACAGGATCTCACCTCGGCCGGGGAACCTGCTCGTCAGGTACCGGAGTCCAGGACGAGTCGCTGGTCCGCTGCTCCTTAAACTTCCCATTAAAGACTTTCTCTATGTCGTCCATGTAGAAAGCACAAACCGCAGAGCCGGGGATGCTGCAGAGACACACAGAGCCACGTTCAACCAGCTTCAATAATTCTGTCTTGACATTTGGAAAAGAGACTCTGATACTGCATGAATGCCAAGAAAGCTCAGTCCAAACCCTAAAACCTGAACTGACATCGACTCAATAAACCAAAACTGAAACTAAATCAAACAAACTTCCTCCCAAGACTCCAAAACCCTGAAAACTTTTAAATTAAAACCCTTGAAATGTGATGAAAGCCGCAGAGCTCTGTGCTGTATCTCTGACTCACAGTACATTCAGACATTACATCATCCAGACTGTATGAGTGTGAACACACACGTACAACATACAGACACATGTGAGTCTATCTATGGAGCAGGAAGTACAGCAGGAATACAAACATCCTCTAACACCTCAGTCTTTATGGTCCTGAATAAAGACGGAGAAGCAGAATCATCCAGTATTTAGAAAGACTTACACAAAACATATTTAAAACATATCAGTGCAAACAAATTCAAACAGGTAAATAAGAACAAGTTTAGTGAATAAATGATGTCATACAGGAAACATGTGACTAAACGTCCCTGAAGCTTCCGCCCCGCTGCAGAGACCAAACATGGCGGCAGACGTTTCTCTGCGTCTGTATCACTGACGCAGAGCTGCTATCAAAACGCCTCCATCAGCAGGAAGTGATGTCACGTTTCCATGGCTTCAGCTGTGTTCATCACATCTTCTGTTTCTGCTTTACTGCAGCAGAATCAGAATCAGCACCAACTGTTCACTGCTAATATTCACTAAACAAACATTCATCCACAGTTTCTTTCATCGACTTTCTGAAATTTCAGTTAAAATGTGTTTTGACGTTTGGACGGAAAGCTGACGGCTGCAGCTCAGACGCAGGAAGACTGTGGATGAAGAGTCTGCAATCACCTCAACACCTGGATGATCAAAACCCACCAAATAATCTCATGAGGATGAAACCAAGCCGCCTGGTTTTCTGATGGTATGAAAGATGGTCTGATGGTTTGACAGAAGAAGAAGAAGAAGAAGAAGAAGTGAGTGTTCACCTGTTGGCCTGAGTGGTGAAAACTCCGACTACAGCAGGTCTCTGGTTGATCTGCAGCACGTTGGTGAGAGACTGAAGCACGTCGAAGTAGAAGAAGGAATCTCCAGGAACCGAACAGTTCAGACGAGCCTGAACAGACACGAGGTCAGAGGTCAGAGGTCAGAGGTCAGAGTGAGTCTGGATATACAAACATTACAGACTCAGTGGAAAACGACTTCCAGAGTTGATTATTTCAGAAGAGTCACCTTGAGGAAGGAGGTCCAGTATCTCTCCAGGACTCTGGGAGATCCGCCGTTATCGTTCTTACAGACGCGAGCGACCCGAGAAAACACCACCTGCAGAGAGAAGCAGGTTCACACGACTCGTGTAACAACATCACACTTAGTTTCACTGTCGGGCTGCTGAAAGACACCACAATGTTTTAATCACATCATCTTATTGTTCTCTAAAACTAAATGAGTTACTTAAAGGATCATTCTGCTGATGTTTGGATCCAAACCAACATTGAACTGATCTACTGGTCCAGAGGTTTGGATCTGCAGTACAACAACCTGTAAACAGAGAAGCGCTCCTGCACATGCTCAGTAGCGTCTGCTGTACACAGAACTGCTCTCTGGAGACTTATATGGACGTCACACAAATATAAAACGTCAGCGGACTTTACTTCTGGATGGAGACGTTGACAGAGAGACAGGCGTACCTTGCCCAGGGCGGTGTACTCCACGGCGATCTCACTGAGGAAGAAGTAGACGTAGTTACCGTAGTCGATGGCGTGCAGGAAGTGCGGCTCTGCAGAGACGGAGAAGAACACGGTGTTAAAACTCTCCTCACATCTCTTCTCTCAACACGTCCCAGCAGTTATCGGGTGATAAAAGGTTGTTATTTCATTTTCTCCGCCTGCTTCGCCCACTTTTACTTTATAGTTATTTTTCCCAGGATGCCTTTCAAACGCCAGACAGGAAATATGAGCCTGTTGGTTTATACGACCGCTGAGTTTCATCAAACTGGGTTTTAGGATCTGTGGAAGCAAAGAATCTCAATAATGATCTTATATATAGATCAATAAGACTGAATATCTAAATCATGTTTTACTTCCATTTGACTGTTTGACAATTAATGTTTAAAAGCACATTTATTGATTATTAATCATTTAATTAATCAATGAATCTATAAAATGTCTGCTGAAAATATCCCGTCATGTGACCCACCCTGAACACGTCATGTGACCCACCCTGAACGCGTCATGTGACCCACCCTGAACGCGTCATGTGACTGACCCTGAACGCGTCATGTGACCCACCCTGAACGCGTCATGTGACTGACCCTGAACGCATCATGTGACTGACCCTGAACGCATCATGTGACTGACCCTGAACATGTCATGTGACCCACCCTGAACATGTCATGTGACCCACCCTGAACGCGTCATGTGACTGACCCTGAACGCATCATGTGACCGACCCTGAACGCATCATGTGACCGACCCTGAACATGTCATGTGACCCACCCTGAACGCGTCATGTGACCGACCCTGAACGCGTCATGTGACCGACCCTGAACGCGTCATGTGACTGACCCTGAACGCATCATGTGACCGACCCTGAACGCATCATGTGACCGACCCTGAACGCATCATGTGACTGACCCTGAACGCGTCATGTGACCTACCTCGGAGCCACTTGGAGTCGTATTTGACGGTCCTGAGGACGGGTCGGCCGTCTCCGAGGCTCCTGTAGATGACAGCGTCGCTGGCCAGGAAGTCCGTCATGGTGGCCGAGTAGAAATCTCCTCCTGAGAGACGCAGACGAGATTCTGTTACTGAACCACATGTTCGTTTCAACGTTTCTGTAGTTTTGCTGTTGTTATATTTATTACTTCTAATCTAAAACAAACACTGATCTCTTGTGAATATGCAGATGATTCACATCACTTTTAATGTTCATGTTCACTCACTTCCTGTTTCGCTCCATATTTCCCATCTTCACATCCACGTATTAATCACTTTTAAATGTCTTTTTGGTGAGTTTTCATTAGTTCCTCCTCATTTCAACTATGTAATTAGACACTAATTATAGGTCAAATACAGACATTGTTTAATTAATAAACTTCCAAATAATCACTTCTGATGAAACTCATGTAAGCGTGTCACACATCAGCATATGAGGTTGTTCCTGTCAGAGAAACGTCCTGTAACCTTGAACGCAACACAGCTTTAAATCACTGAGAACAACTAATATACTGATATATCAACAGCCTGTAATGAGTCAGAACTTATAAACTAAACCAGCTGAACACTTGCTTCTGTTTCTTCTTATAATTTGCATCATCAGTTCTGTAAACATGTTAAATAACGAATCACTCACCAGCAAACAGTCCCACGTTGGACTGAACCGACTCGAAGGGACATCGAGCCTGACCGACCACCTCCTCCCCGACCTGCTCCAGACCCGTCATCTGAGAGGAGGAGGAGGAGGAGGAGGAGGAGGAAGAGGAGGAGGAGGAAGAGGAGGAGGAGCAGGAGGAAGAAG
>NC_058124.1:29964445-29971945 GCF_914725855.1 Thunnus albacares | reverse complement strand
GTGTGACGCAGTAACGAGCAGTAACGAGCACTAACGGGTAGTAACGAGCAGTAATGAGCAGTAACGAGCAGTAATGAGCAGTAACGAGACGTAACGAGTAGTAACGAGACGTAACGAGTAGTAACGAGCAGTAACGAGCACTAACGGGTAGTAACGAGCAGTAATGAGCAGTAACGAGACGTAACGAGTAGTAACGAGACGTAACGAGTAGTAACGAGCAGTAACGAGCACTAACGGGTAGTAACGAGCAGTAACGAGCACTAACGGGTAGTAACGAGCAGTAACAAGCAGTAACGAGCACTAACGGGTAGTAACGAGCAGTAACGAGCACTAACGGGTAGTAACGAGCAGTAACGAGCAGTAACGAGCACTAACGGGTAGTAACGAGCAGTAGCGAGCAGTAACGAGCAGTAACGAGCAGTAACGAGCACTAACGGGTAGTAACGAGCAGTAACGAGCAGTAACGAGCAGTAACGAGCACTAACGAATACTAACGAGCAGTAACGAGCAGTAACCGCCTCAACGCCGCAAACATCAACATTTCAAATAAGTTAAAAACAGTGAAGAGACAGAAGTGAATAATTTTCCAGCAGGAGGCCTCAACATCACCCTTCATCATACCCTCATCATCACTGTTACGGTTCCAGCACCTTAAACTTTTCAACCTTTTAATCATTAAAAAGGTTTTTTTTCTGTTTTACAGGCAGTTTCTTGCCTCTCA
Source organism: Thunnus albacares (assembly GCF_914725855.1). Taxonomy (NCBI): domain Eukaryota; kingdom Metazoa; phylum Chordata; class Actinopteri; order Scombriformes; family Scombridae; genus Thunnus; species Thunnus albacares. Next base: position 29,971,224 of record NC_058124.1, on the reverse strand, counting down.
GTTTGTAACATCGGTCTCATGTCGAGTCCGTCTGTCAAATCTAAGAAATCCTTCCTGTGATGACGTCTCGGGCTGTCTTCAGGGGTCTCCAGAGGTCTTCAGGGGTCTCTAGACGTCTTCAGGGGTCTCCAGAGGTCTCCAGAGGTCTTCAGGGGTCTCCTGGGGTCTCCAGAGGTCTCCAGAGGTCTCCAGAGGTCTCCTGGGGTTCCTCTGTCTCACCCACATCTCTTTGTTTGTGCAGCAGTCTGAATCCTCTCAGTCAGCCTCGACTCATTTGGATAATTGAAAGATCTTGTTCTCCTCGTCGTCCTGGCGTGTTTTCTGCTGCCTGAACATGATCTTCCTGCCAGCGGGGACATCTGTCATTTATACGGCGGGACTAATCCGTCACATGGGGCTCAAACAGGAAGTTCGCTCGTCTTCTGCTCCCTGCGGACATCACACTGATTTATATAAAAGGCTGACAGTCACACTCGATCAGGGAGGGCGGAGTTTGATCCATTACACATTTACTGCAGCATGAATCAATATGACCGGTTTCACCTGAACATGTTTAACCCTTCGCTGCTCAGGATGTGAACACTGTGAACACTGACATGAACATATTATATTCACACATTAGACTCAGATAATCCAGATACAGCAGAGGACACGACCGAGACCTTCAACACAGTCTGACAGTCTGACATAACGATGCACCACTGACACGTCATCACACATCAATATTTATTCATTCAACTATTTTCTGTCAGTTTGAACTTGATTCTCTTTAAAAGCAGCAACATTTTGATCTAAGTTGAGATGCAGCTCCTTTTATTCATCACAGGTCTGTAATTATTATCACAAACATGTTGAGTTTACAATCAGCAGCACATATATAGTTGAGTATGAGCAGGTCTGGATCCTCCTCGCCGGTTCCAGACCACCAGGGTTTGACTTCCTGTGTAGATCAATGACCAGATCACCCCTCCATCTGCCCCCCCCCCCCCCCCCCCCGTCCTCCTCTCTGGAAGCTGTTAATGACCAAATCGCTGAATTTGCCTTCACGCTGCCGACCTTAATCTCATTACCAATTATCAGCCTTCATAATAAACATCTCAGCCGGGCCGCCGCGACCTCTCTGACACCAATCTCATTAAAACCTCAAAGTCCTTCTGACATTCTCACAATAACAGTTAATCTACGGCGTCGCGGTGGGCGGACAGGCGGTGATCTGTGGTCTGAAGCATCCGGCACACAAACAGGAAGCTGCGACCGGCTGATTCCTGTCAATTATCTAAACGAAGCAGCAGCAGAATCTCAGACGGACGACGGTTCATCAGCGTTCAGACCAACAGACAGGAAGCTGCGTTTCGGCACACATGTGAACTGTGGATTAACTGCAACATTTAATATCTCATTTAAAATAAAGTAAACAAACTGCTGTGAGTAGAAGTCATGGACCGCCAGCGCGTCGCTAACTGGGATCAAACCAGCATCTAACGGGTCCGTAGTGACGTCTGCAGATGTTTACAGGATGTTTAATGTGCCGCGGCGGAGCAGCTGATTAGCATCTAGCTGCTAACTGATATTAGCGGTGCACTTTTCCCGGTGAATGTTTGTTTGGCGGCTCGTTCAACAAACTAAACTGCAGGACGAGACGTTCGTTCATGATGATGTGGACGAAGGCTGTTGTTTCATTCACTGTGTTTAAAGGAGGAAGGTTTCAGGCCTCATATTGCTATTTAACTTTTAATTTAACAGTTGAACATTTCATATTTTATATATTTTAAGATTTTATTTAAACATTGAACATCTTGAATGTGGAATACAAAGTTTTATGTGTCTCCCTCCTTTTTTTTGTTTGCTGATAAAAATGATCCGTGACTCAAATCCGTGATTCGATCTGAACCGTGAGTTTAATGATCTGTTACATCCCAACAAACACACACACACGGACCCCTTCAGTCAGATCAAGAAGAATGTACTTTATGTACTTTATGTACTTTATGTACTCTATTTAGACTTTTATTCCACTGCCTTAAAGCCAGGACATGAACCACTAACATAGTTCCATCATCCATCATGTTTAGAACCGTTCTGCTTGGTTCACTGTCAGAACGTTAAAGCTTCTATCAAAACTGCAAAATTAGGAATCCTGCAATTGTTAAATTGTAAATACTTTGAGTAACTGTATTCCTGTCTGTGGACCTGCACACACACACACTCATGTCATCACCTGTGTGTGTGTGTGTGTGTGTGTGTGTGTGTGTGTGTGTGTGTGTTGGCCTTGATTTGGCGCCCTGAGTGCTAGACTGAGAAAGTGGAATCAGTTTTCATCCTGACAGGCACCAGCTTCTCCCACTGTGAGTGTGTGTGTGTGTGTGTGTGTGTGTGTGTGTGTGTGTGTGTGTGTGTCTGTGTGTGTGTGTGTATATGTGTGTGTGTGTGTGTGTCAGAATGAAGGACAAACTCTAAAACAGACTTTATAACAGACAGGGACCTGAGAGACCACCTAGAAAACAAAAACAAGACAATGAGCAGAACGAAAGTGGAGCGACAGTGCAGCCCCCCCCCCCCCCCACCCCTCCTCCTCCTCCTCTTCCTCCTCCCCCCCCCCCTTCCTCCTCCTCCTCCTCCTCCTCTACAGTATTAATGATGACACCACGCAGCGAGCACAGAACTAATCCTTGCTGTAATCGATCTGCAGGCTCAGATTGTTAAAGTGTGAAATCCTGATTTCATGCAGCTCGGATCTGTGTGTGTCTGCTCGGATCAGAGAACGCGTGACGACGCTCGCCAACTCATCCTGGCTGCGACACGCGTCGGCTTCCTCTCCATCATAAAGTCTTTTAGAATAAATGAGAAAGCTGATGGAGCTCAACTCAAATCTACACACACGACGCTGAAAGGCTGAACATATTGATTCCACTGATCATTCTGGCTTCAGTCCTGAACAACCTGAAATCTGGACCTGAAGCTGAACTTATGAGCATCCAGGTCCACTCTGCAGTCTGGGGTCTAGATCAGATCTGAGCCATCTGTGGTCTACATCTGATTCATATCGGATCTGTCAACCCAGTGGGTTAAAGTTCACAGCACTTCCTGAAACAGTCACAAAGTTCAACCTATAGATGTGTGTAGATGTACGAGTTAGGATCTAACATCCACCTGATGGAACTCTGTCCAGACGTCAGTCGTCTGTCCAGACGTCAGTCGTCTGAACGTCGTCCTGACGTCCTTCTACACAAATCTACAGACTGAATTTTGTGAGTATTTCTGAGCTGAATGTCACTCAGATCAGAGTTTGTGTGTTTGTTTTAACGTCTCGGTCCTCTGCACGCATCAGAGGTGTCGGTGCCTCACAGCTGGTAAAATAAATATGTTGCATCCTCTTCCTCATCCTCATCATCTGTACTGTCCGCTGACCACAACACATGCACATGTATGATCTGTTGTTACGCAACTTAGAAAAGCTAAAGCAATTTTCTTTCTTTCATCATTAGAGAATCAAAAGGCAACAGTAAAACACAAGTACAAAATAAAAGACAAGTGTCTTAATGAAAGCAGTTATAAAAACCCTTCATGTATATCTGGAGGTAAACATCTCTACTCCCGACATCTCAGGTCGTTCAGCAGAACAACTGACTGCACAGAAAACAACATTCAGCTGCTGCTCATTAAATCGATCTAAATAACTTTAATGTAAACAAATGAAAAAGACAAACATCTGATTGACGAGAGCCGTGATGCTGTTCACATAAAAATCCTCCTGAACCATCAAACACTCCTCAACAAACCGGCTACAACCTTTCCATCAACGCACCAAACTGGATTAAATCTGATCTAAATGGCCGACAGCAGCGCTGCATCATGGGAGCGCCGCCGCAGGGTTGGACTGTTGGACCGCTGCTCATCAGTATGCAGACGATACTGTGATTTACATCCACTGACTGTCGTCTCTCTGAGAGACTTTAACTCTGTACTTCACCAACAGAAACATACTGAGACTGTCCCGACATCCACATAAACATCTACGTAAACATCTACATAAACATCTACGTAAACATCTACGTAAACATCTACGTAAACATCTACATAAACATCTACGTAAACATCTACGTAAACATCTACGTAAACATCTACATAAACATCTACGTAAACATCTACATAAACATCTACATAAACATCTACGTAAACATCTACATAAACATCTACGTAAACATCTACGTAAACATCTACATAAACATCTACGTAAACATCTACGTAAACATCTACATAAACATCTACGTAAACATCTACATAAACATCTACGTAAACATCTACGTAAACATCTACGTAAACATCTACGTAAACATCTACGTAAACATCTACGTAAACATCTACATAAACATCTACGTAAACATCTACGTAAACATCTACATAAACATCTACGTAAACATCTACGTAAACATCTACGTAAACATCTACGTAAACATCTACGTAAACATCTATATAAACATCTACGTAAACATCTACGTAAACATCTACGTAAACATCTACGTAAACATCTACGTAAACATCTACATAAACATCTACGTAAACATCTACGTAAACATCTACGTAAACATCTACATAAACATCTACGTAAACATCTACATAAACATCTACGTAAACATCTACGTAAACATCTACGTAAACATCTACGTAAACATCTACGTAAACATCTACGTAAACATCTACGTAAACATCTACGTAAACATCTACATAAACATCTACGTAAACGGACAAAAAATGATAAACGTGGATGAATTTAACCATTAACATCCACCGGGCCAGTTGTTGGAGATGATGGGAGAAGTTCGGGGACACCAGTGACACCACAAACTATAAACCAGCTCCCATAAGATCCGGCCTGAAGGTCTGGAATATTATACAGGTTGACAGGATGTAGAAGGTTTGTGGTGTTCTGCATAGTTCTGGCATAAAGCAGGTCCTGATTATTATTATTAATGTCTGACTCGTTACAGACGAGGACCTGAAACACTTTGTTGTTCTTTATTGGAACTGATGTAGAAACTAGAAGCCTGAAACCTGCATCAGCTCTTCTGTTACAAGCTTTTCCATTTGGGTGAAACTTCTATAAAAAGGGTGGATGTTACGGGGTTAAACACTCCCCTTCCCCTCCCCTTCTTCTTCTTCTTCTATCTTCTTCTTTCTTCAATTTCTCCTTTTATTCCTTCGTTCTTTGTTCTTGTTATTCTTTCCTCCCTCATCTCTCTTTTTATTCTCTCTCTCTTCCTTTGCTCCATTTCTCCTTTTATTTATTCCTTCCTTCCTGTTTCCTTTACTTCTGTTTGTTTTTCTTTCTCTCCTCCTTCAGGTTCTTCCTTCTTTCTCTGATTGTTTATTTCTTTGCTTTCTTCCTCCTTTCCTTCATTCTTTCTTCCCTCCCTTTCTCCTTTCATCTCTTCTTTCTTTCCTCATTTTCTTTTTCCAGTCCTTCTGTCTCCCTCCAGCCCTCCTCCCTCCTCCCTCCCTCCCTCCCTCCCTCCCTCCCTCCTCCTTTCTTTCTTTCCTCATTTTCTTTTTCCAGTCCTTCTGTCTCCCTCCTCCCTCCCTCCTCCCTCCCTCCCTCCCTCCAGCCCTCCTCCCTCCTCCCTCCCTCCCTCCCTCCCTCCCTCCCTCCTCCTCCCTCCCTCCTCCCTCCTCCTTTCTTTCTTTCCTCATTTTCTTTTTCCAGTCCTTCTGTCTCCCTCCTCCCTCCCTCCTCCCTCCCTCCCTCCCTCCAGCCCTCCTCCCTCCTCCCTCCCTCCTCCTCCTCCCTCCCTCCTCCCTCCAGCCCTCCTCCCTCCTCCCTCCTCCCTCCCTCCCTCCCTCCTCCTCCTCCCTCCCTCCTCCCTCCAGCCCTCCTCCCTCCTCCCTCCCTCCCTCCCTCCTCCTCCCTCCCTCCTCCCTCCTCCTTTCTTTCTTTCTTTCATTTTCTTCCTTTTGTTTTTATTTCCTCCGTCCTTCATCCTTCACCTTTCTTCTTTACTTTTCATCTTTCTTTTTTTTAAATTCCTTTACTCTCTCTCTCTCTCTCCTTCTCTCTCTTTATCAACAACAAAGGTCACTTTCTCAGCTCAGTGACATCCCATCATCCGGTTACCGTGGCAACAGCCACAGCGCCTGTTATCACCTCTGTCTGTCACCTTTTACCTGCTGGATAACAACCTGCTGAGACTCTTTCACTTCCTCCTCCATCGTTTCTGCAACAAGAAACTTTAAACTCGACTTTATTACGTTTATTATTTTATCATCGACTGAATTAATGAAACCTGCAGCTGTGTGACCTTTGACCTCCCAGACACACTCAGAACCACGTTCTGCACATGCTCAGTGGCGTCTGCCTCACACTGAACTGCTCTCCAGAGACTGAAAACCTGATGCTGTTCTTAGTGTTTGGAGTCGTTTCTAAACCAAAACTCTTCCTGATGAAGGATCATGTGACCCAGAGCAGCACTGCGCTGGGTCACATGACGTGTTTTTAATCAGATATATATACACACACAGTACTCGTTAGTAGATCAGTTCACTGTTGGTTTGGATCCAAACATGAAGACAAATATAGAAAATCAGCAGAATTATATTTTACGTAAAATCTCAGAACCACAAAAACACTCTCATGTCATTATTATTATTATTATTATTATTATTATTATTATTATTATTATTATTATTATTAAAAAAATATCAATTATTTATTTATTTCACACATTCACAACCCGTCCGCAGAGCCTGTCTAAAGGCATTCTGGGAAATGTAGGAACTCAAACCTT
>NC_058124.1:29951945-29959445 GCF_914725855.1 Thunnus albacares | reverse complement strand
CAGTAAAATCTGTGCTGTTGCAGTAAAATCTTTGCTGTTGCAGTAAAATCTTTGCTGTTGCAGTAAAATCTGCTGTTGCAGTAAAATCTTTGCTGTTGCAGTAAAATCTCTACTGTTGCAGTAAAATCTGTGCTGTTGCAGTAAAATCTTTGCTGTTGCAGTAAAATCTGTGCTGTTGCAGTAAAATCTCTACTGTTGCAGTAAAATCTGTGCTGTTGCAGTAAAATCTTTGCTGTTGCAGTAAAATCTGTGCTGTTGCAGTAAAATCTCTGCTGTTGCAGTAAAATCTCTGCTGTTGCAGTAAAATCTTTGCTGTTGCAGTAAAATCTCTGCTGTTGCAGTAAAATCTGTGCTGTTGCAGTAAAATCTGCTGTTGCAGTAAAATCTGTGCTGTTGCAGTAAAATCTTTGCTGTTGCAGTAAAATATCTACTGTTGCAGTAAAATCTGTGCTGTTGCAGTAAAATCTGTGCTGTTGCAGTAAAATCTCTGCTGTTGCAGTAAAATCTCTGCTGTTGCAGTAAAATCTTTGCTGTTGCAGTAAAATCTGCTGTTGCAGTAAAATCTCTGCTGTTGCAGTAAAATCTGCTGTTGCAGTAAAATCTCTGCTGTTGCAGTAAAATCTGCTGTTGCAGTAAAATCTGTGCTGTTGCAGTAAAATCTGCTGTTGCAGTAAAATCTTTGCTGTTGCAGTAAAATCTTTGCTGTTGCAGTAAAATCTGCTGTTGCAGTAAAATCTTTGCTGTTGCAGTAAAATCTGCTGTTGCAGTAAAATCTTTGCTGTTGCAGTAAAATCTTTGCTGTTGCAGTAAAATCTGCTGTTGCAGTAAAATCTTTGCTGTTGCAGTAAAATCTTTGCTGTTGCAGTAAAATCTCTGCTGTTGCAGTAAAATCTTTGCTGTTGCAGTAAAATCTGTGCTGTTGCAGTAAAATCTTTGCTGTTGCAGTAAAATCTGCTGTTGCAGTAAAATCTTTGCTGTTGCAGTAAAATCTTTGCTGTTGCAGTAAAATCTCTGCTGTTGCAGTAAAATCTCTGCTGTTGCAGTAAAATCTTTGCTGTTGCAGTAAAATCTGCTGTTGCAGTAAAATCTTTGCTGTTGCAGTAAAATCTTTGCTGTTGCAGTAAAATCTCTGCTGTTGCAGTAAAATCTTTGCTGTTGCAGTAAAATCTTTGCTGTTGCAGTAAAATCTTTGCTGTTGCAGTAAAATCTCTGCTGTTGCAGTAAAATCTTTGCTGTTGCAGTAAAATCTCTGCTGTTGCAGTAAAATCTCTGCTGTTGCAGTAAATCGGGTCGCAGTCTGTCTGCGAGCTGCAGGTTTCACTGCAGGTAGATTAAAAATAAATAAAATCAATGATCAATAAAAACAAATACTTGGTTCCTTCCTGTGGAGCTGATTGGTATTTATCATTTGATAACAACATAAAGGCCAGTTAACGAGCTTGATCCTCGTTAGGTCATGAATCATGGGATCTTCTCCTCCTCCTCTTCCTCCTCCTCCTCCTCCTCTTCCTCCTCTGATCGTTTTAATTTTCATCCTTCTTAGATTCTGCTTCTCCGATGTTAATGAAACGTTGCAGCCTCGTTAGTCTTCTAATAAACTTGTCATCTGTCTCTCCTTCACATCCTCTTCTTCCTCCTCCTCTTCCTCCTCCTCCTCTTCATCACGTCCAACCTGATTTCTGAAACATATTTTCTTCTCTCTTCCTCTGCAGAATCACTTTCTTAAAAAAATACTTGAAATTTTTTAATTATTTCGTTTGTAACTTTGAAAAGTTTATTTTTATTTCTTCCTCATCATGTCAATCCTTCTTCTAATCAACGTATTGATCAGCTCTTTCTTCCAGTTAACTTTGGTTTCTCTCCCCTGATGAAAAGAGTCGATATTCTCTTAATAAATGAAATGTCTGTGTTCGTTACTTCCACGTCTCCGTCTCGTCCCTCCATCACTCTCCGTCTCATTAGCGGCCTGCTAATGAACTTCCTGTCTGTCACATCGTCTCTTTATCTCTTTATATTCGTCTCCTCGTGCTTCACGTCTTCTCTTCATTACTCTACTTTTCTCCTCATCATCCCGTCTGTCTTTATCATCCCGTCTGTCTTTATCATCCCGTCTGTCTTTATCATCCCGTCTGTCTTTATCAGCCGTCTCGTCAGTTAAATCGGAATTTTATTTTCTATTTCTGTGTTTTTGTCTTTCTGACGTTCATCATCGTACGTTAAACATTTAAAGAAACAAACTTTCACTAAAAGACATTTTATTGATGCTTCCTCGTCCTCCTGCTGGCCTCCTGCTGGCCTCCTGTTGGCCTCCTGTTAGCCTCCTGTTGGCCTCCTGTTAGCCTCCTGTTGGCCTCCTGTTAGCCTCCTGTTGGCCTCCTGTTGGCCTCCTGTTAGCCTCCTGTTGGCCTCCTGTTGGCCTCCTGTTGGCCTCCTGCTGACCTCCTGCTGGCCTCCTGCTGACCTCCTGCTGGCCTCCTGCTGGCCTCCTGTTGGCCTCCTGTTGGCCTCCTGTTGGCCTCCTGCTGGCCTCCTGCTGGCCTCCTGTTGGCCTCCTGTTGGCCTCCTGTTGGCCTCCTGTTGGCCTCCTGCTGGCCTCCTGTTGGCCTCCTGTTGGCCTCCTGTTGGCCTCCTGTTAGCCTCCTGTTAGCCTCCTGTTGGCCTCCTGTTGGCCTCCTGCTGGCCTCCTGCTGGCCTCCTGCTGGCCTCCTGTTGGCCTCCTGTTGGCCTCCTGCTGGCCTCCTGTTAGCCTCCTGTTGGCCTCCTGTTGGCCTCCTGCTGGCCTCCTGCTGGCCTCCTGTTGGCCTCCTGTTGGCCTCCTGCTGACCTCCTGCTGGCCTCCTGCTGACCTCCTGCTGGCCTCCTGCTGGCCTCCTGTTGGCCTCCTGCTGGCCTCCTGTTGGCCTCCTGTTGGCCTCCTGCTGGCCTCCTGTTAGCCTCCTGCTGGCCTCCTGCTGGCCTCCTGTTGGCCTCCTGTTGGCCTCCTGTTGGCCTCCTGTTGGCCTCCTGTTGGCCTCCTGCTGGCCTCCTGTTGGCCTCCTGTTGGCCTCCTGTTGGCCTCCTGTTGGCCTCCTGCTGGCCTCCTGTTGGCCTCCTGTTGGCCTCCTGTTGGCCTCCTGTTGGCCTCCTGTTGGCCTCCTGTTGGCCTCCTGTTGGCCTCCTGCTGGCCTCCTGTTGGCCTCCTGTTGGCCTCCTGTTGGCCTCCTGTTAGCCTCCTGCTGGCCTCCTGCTGGCCTCCTGCTGGCCTCCTGCTGGCCTCCTGTTAGCCTCCTGTTGGCCTCCTGTTAGCCTCCTGTTGGCCTCCTGCTGGCCTCCTGCTGGCCTCCTGCTGGCCTCCTGTTGGCCTCCTGTTAGCCTCCTGCTGGCCTCCTGCTGGCCTCCTGTTGGCCTCCTGCTGGCCTCCTGCTGGCCTCCTGCTGGCCTCCTGCTGACCTCCTGCTGGCCTCCTGCTGGCCTCCTGTTGGCCTCCTGTTGGCCTCCTGCTGGCCTCCTGTTGGCCTCCTGTTGGCCTCCTGCTGGCCTCCTGTTAGCCTCCTGCTGGCCTCCTGCTGGCCTCCTGCTGGCCTCCTGTTGGCCTCCTGTTGGCCTCCTGTTGGCCTCCTGCTGACCTCCTGCTGGCCTCCTGCTGGCCTCCTGTTGGCCTCCTGTTGGCCTCCTGTTGGCCTCCTGCTGGCCTCCTGTTAGCCTCCTGTTAGCCTCCTGTTGGCCTCCTGCTGGCCTCCTGTTGGCCTCCTGCTGGCCTCCTGCTGGCCTCCTGTTGGCCTCCTGTTAGCCTCCTGCTGGCCTCCTGCTGACCTCCTGCTGGCCTCCTGCTGGCCTCCTGCTGGCCTCCTGTTGGCCTCCTGCTGGCCTCCTGTTGGCCTCCTGTTAGCCTCCTGTTGGCCTCCTGCTGGCCTCCTGCTGGCCTCCTGCTGGCCTCCTGTTGGCCTCCTGCTGGCCTCCTGCTGGCCTCCTGCTGGCCTCCTGTTGGCCTCCTGTTAGCCTCCTGTTAGCCTCCTGTTGGCCTCCTGCTGGCCTCCTGCTGGCCTCCTCAGGGAGGGTCTTATATCAGTTTAATGTACTTCATTTTTTTCATGCTAATTTGTTATTGACCAAAACACGTAAAATGACTCCAACCGTCCTCTAGCCAATCAACAACCAGAATACAATAGTGACATCACGCTGGTCCAGTGACAGTTTCCTCCTCCACTGCTGAACGTGAGTGTGATAAACTGGTGGTGAAGCAACAGATTCATATTTCATACAGCAGCGTATTAACGTACATGCAGGTCAAAGACTAAAACTGAAATAAAGGTAAACGGACGTCAGTGTGGCAGGAAGTGTGACATCACTGCAAATGAAAAACCCAAACTCAGCACAGCTGGACAAACGTTTTCCTCCACAGCTGATCTGTCAGAGTTTTATTGTCTGCTGTCAGCAGCTGCTTTTAAATCTCTTAAACCTCTGATTTGATGTGTTTCCATCAGGACCGAACCGTCTTCACCATCTGTCGCCGTTCTCCCGCCGACACTGAGCGGCTCCGACATGACATGAACACGACCTCATGAACACGACCTCATGAGCATGACCTCATGAGCATGACGTTTCAGAAGAAAAACGCTCTTCACGCAGCGCAGCGGTCTGGAGGCATTCTGAGTTTGAGACACAGATCCTGGTCGGGTTAGTAGTAGATTATGTAACCAGACTGTAATGATGAACACAGAATATTAACTTTATAACACAAAATAAATGAATCTGGACTCAAAATTCACTCTCGACTCTGGAAACTGTACAAAACAGAAGATTGGAGATGACAGGATTACACTGGATTCATACACACCAGATTATCTACCCAGAATGCACTGTGTGTGTGTGCGTGTGTGCGTGTGTGTGTGCGTGTGTGTGTGTGTGTAATGTAAACCTGTGTGTCTGCAGGATTATGTGCAGGACGGCTCACTTCCAGCTGTGTGTGAGTTATGAAACCTCCATGTTGTCAGTGAGTCACATGATCCTTCATCACGTCTCCAGTCTGCAGAGAGTAGTTCTGTGTACGGCAGGCAGACGCTACTGAGCATGTGCAGAACGCGGTTCTTTTTACAGCTTCACCAGCTCTGAAGATTCGTTAATGATCCAGTTTCCATCATTTACATTTTACACATCATTCAATATATAAAGCAGCAGAGTCTGAGGAGCCGAGTCCACCAGAACCACCAGAACCACCAGAACCACCAGAACCACCAGAACCATCATAACCACTAAAACCATCAGAACCATCAGAACCATCACAACCACCAGAACCATCTGAACCACCAGAACCATCGGAACCACCAGAACCATCAGAACCACCAGAACCATCACAACCACCAGAACCATCTGAACCACCAGAACCATCAGAACCACTAGAACCATCACAACCACCAGAACCACTAGAACCATCAGAACCACCAGAACCATCTGAACCACCAGAACCATCAGAACCACTAGAACCATCACAACCACCAGAACCATCAGAACCACTAGAACCATCACAACCACCAGAACGACTAGAACCATCACAACCACCAGAACCATCAGAACCACCAGAACCATCTGAACCACCAGAACCATCACAACCACCAGAACCACTAGAACCATCAGAACCACCAGAACCATCTGAACCACCAGAACCATCAGAACCACTAGAACCATCTGAACCACCAGAACCATCAGAACCACCTGAACCATCAGAACCATCACAACCACCAGAACCATCAGAACCATCAGAACCACCAGAACCATCAGAACCACCAGAACCATCAGAACCACTAGAACCATCTGAACCACCAGAACCATCACAACCACCAGAACCATCACAACCACCAGAACCATCAGAACCACCTGAACCATCAGAACCATCAGAACCATCACAACCACCAGAACCATCACAACCACCAGAACCATCTGAACCACCAGAACCATCAGAACCACTAGAACCATCACAACCACCAGAACCATCAGAACCACCAGAACCACTAGAACCATCACAACCACCAGAACCATCAGATCCACCAGAACCATCTGAACCACCAGAACCATCAGAACCACTAGAACCATCACAACCACCAGAACCATCAGATCCACCAGAACCATCTGAACCACTACAACCACCAGAACCACTACAACCATCAGAACCATCAGAACCACCTGAACCACCATACCACCAGAGCCATCACAACCACTACAACCACCAGAGCCATCAGAACCACCAGAATCACTAGAACCATCAGATCCAGCACGCTGTGAGACCTGGATTCATCCTCAGTGTTTAAATGAACATAAAGCTACAGTGTTTCCTCTGGATTTTTTCAGGCCTGGTGGTCTGATGGTCTGGTGGTCTGGTGGTCTGGTAGTCTGGTGGTGTGGTGGTCTGATGGTGGGACCTCACGTTGGTCCGGTGGGGCCTCTAGTTGATCTGGGGGGGCCTCTAGTTGATCTGGGGGGGCCTCTAGTTGATCTGGTGGGGCCTCTAGTTGATCTGGCGGGGCCTCTAGTTGGTCCGGCGGGGCCTCTAGTTGGTCCGGCGGGGCCTCTAGTTGGTCCGGCGGGGCCTCTAGTTGGTCCGGCGGGGCCTCTAGTTGATCTGGCGGGGCCTCTAGTTGGTCTGGCGGGGCCTCTAGTTGGTCTGGCGGGGCCTCTAGTTGGTCTGGCGGGGCCTCTAGTTGGTCTGGCGGGGAAAAACCTGTTTTCATACGTTTCGTCGTGGTTTCTGCTGAGAGAAAAGTTTGTCCTGACGGCGGCGCTACAGGAAAGGTCACGAGGTCACCATGGTAACTAAACATCCTTCTGTGGTGATCAATAATATCTGCAGTCAATCTCAGGACCATCCGGCCGGCAGAAACTCACACTAAGAGCTCAAACGATCAGCTGATTCATTAAAGTAAAACTAAACTAAACTCGTCTTTGCTTCACAATCTTCTTGTTTCTGGTTTTTTCTCTGTGACATCACAACCTGATATCAATCAGTGACGTCACTAAACGTATTGATAATCTGCCATCATGTCGGTTCATTCCTGAACAGTTTGATGAAAACATTAAATCACATTTAGCGTCTCTGAATCATTAAATTAACAGAAGTGTTCAGAGTTTTTAATCCTTTTCTTTGTTAATGTGTTAAAATACTTTAAATGTTCTCAAAACCTCTAAAGAGCTTCGACCTTGAACCTGCTGACTGACGCGTCCACTAGTGTGAATAAACCTGCAGAGCTGCTGATATTCTCCACCACACATTCATACATTATTATTATAAAAATATCAATAACAGCCGTTTGAAGGAATAAAACTCCAGGATATTTCACTTTAACAGAGAAACATCAGTAGACTGAACGTTAGATATTTGTGGGTTATTTGGAGGGTAAAAGGAAGAAGGTAAGGTGGTGGTTTGCTGATCCTCTCAGGTTTTCTCTCTCACATCTCTCCTCAGGAGAAGCTGCTTGTATCCTATCATCTTAAATAACGGCCTGACAGCAGGTCTGGGTGATTTTCGCA
>NC_058124.1:29941945-29944445 GCF_914725855.1 Thunnus albacares | reverse complement strand
CACATTTACACACATTTGTACACATTTATACACATTTACACACATTTATACACATTTATACACATTTACACACATTTACACACATTTACACACATTTACACACATTTATACACATTTATACACATTTACACACATTTACACACATTTATACACATTTACACACATTTACACACATTTATACACATTTGTACACATTTGTACACATTTACACACATTTATACACATTTGTACACATTTGTACACATTTGTACACATTTACACACATTTGTACACATTTATACACATTTACACACATTTACACACATTTACACACATTTATACACATTTACACACATTTACACACATTTACACACATTTACACACCGGAAGAGTTCAATATTCAAACAATCGATCTGAACACTTGTTGTCAGAAGACACTGATGAACAGTCGCAGCCGGCAGTGATGTGATCAGAAATAATCTGCACGATGGTCAAACCAGAATCAATAAATATGCAGTTTTACAACAGTCAGACAGACTCCATGTTGCTGAGGACATGGTCTGCAGTCGTCTCCCAGAACTGGACCAGATCACACAAAGACTGACGACAGGACGACCGTCGAGTTTAATTAAAGCAACATTTCACCAGAAACAGGAAGTTTCTGGATTAGAGCAGAATACAACCAGGATTAGAGGAAAAACTCACTATTTTATCAATTATCATTATATTATTATTATGTGTACACGACCACCGATACAACACCTGACTTCTTGGTAGCAAAATGATCTTTAAAGGATCATTCTGCTGATTTGTCTTCATGAACTGATCTACTAACAAGTATTGTGTGTGAATCAAAGCTGATATATCTGATTAAAACATGTCAGTGAGTCACACGGCTGCACTGGGTCATATGTTTTTACAGACTATCAACAGCTAGCTTAGCGTTAGCCGCAGCGACTGCATGAAGCTGCATCGTTCTCACAGCCTCCGACTGTGAACTAAACCAGCTGTTTCCTGAACGCAGCAGTTAGCACGACGGCTAAGAACACCCAACACGTAAATAAGACCACTTTGAGTCACATTTCTCCTCTTTTGGTGGCGGCTAACTGCTAAGCTAGCATAGAAACCAAACGGATATCAACCCTCCATCAGACTACCAGTGAGACAACTGTCCAGATAACGGAGCGTTACTGGGATGTGTGGTGGTACTGTAACACGTCACACAGTAATGTGTTACTAACATTAGTGAAGGAAGACAGAGATCACATGACCAGGAAGATTTAAATCATTAATATAGAAAGAATAATGGCCCCAGGACGCTACCCTGTGGAACGCCACGGTACGGATTTAGAACCAGGAAACTATACTTGAATTAAAAGATACAAAAAATAATAATGATTAGTTGCCAATTATTGACTTAATCACCTTCTGTTTTGATACTCGATTAATCGTTTTCAGTCCTTTTTCAAGATGGACGAATTATTTTAAATTCTATTAATTTTAAATGACGTTTGTTGTTCTGAGATCTTTCAACTAGAGATGCAGTCATTAGTTGATTAAACTATTAAATAAATTAGATATTAATCAACTATTCTGATACTCGATTAATCGTTTTCATTGTGAAATGTGAATATTTTCTGGTTTCTTTAGTCTGGTGTGTGAAGCAGGAAGTTAATGAACAGATGTGATGAGATGGGACCAGTGTGACGACACAATCAAACCACAAGAGGCAAAGACAAGAAAAGAGTCTTTTTGTTGAACATACCTGATGAAGAGGGACGATCGAGGAGACACATGTAGAGAGAGAGAGAGAGAGAGAGACATTAGTTCACACTGCAGCTCCAACACAGATAAAACCAAGAGACCAAACAAATGCAGAAACTAAAACAAACTGTCAGCCGGCAGAAAAATAATGTTACACAAACCAACTCTGAAGCAAAGTCACAGTTTTCATTTGAGCTTCTGCAGCTGCTGCTCATCGTCCATCGCATCAACATTAAAGTGCAAATACAAAGTGAGTTTTACACGTAGCGTCATTATAACAGTCAGTGTAAAGATTCAATTTGACAGAGAAGTTTGCAGAGAGTTTACTTAATAAATGTTCAGAGAAGAACAAGAGCGGGTCAAACCCAGAGTATGTCTGGACCGTTGATGGTCACCGGTCGTATCTATGATGTGAATTCCTGGATGTTACATGTTGATCTGCAGTGTTTCCAGTAACATTTGTTGTTAAAGTGAACTGCTCTCCTTCATCCCTCGTTCCCGGTCGGTGATCAAAGTTTTAACAGCATTTTGGGTGTAAATTCAGGAGGTTTATCTCCACCCGGTTACTGCGGTTACAGTCAAATCAAGCGCACCTGCAGAGCAGCCGCCCCTCATTTAACTGATATAACAGCTGCATGAGTTGCATGTTTTAATGCTGCTGTTCATCGTCAGAGGAATAAAGAGCGGTGTGTCCTGGTGTTAGTTGACATGGCAGAGCTCTGTGTTCATGTTATTCTGTCAATAAAGATTATTTAAA